>NC_134489.1:111243294-111353294 GCF_040206685.1 Ascaphus truei | reverse complement strand
CAGAACCCGTACAGGAAGATCAGCACAGAACTGACCCCCAGAACCCGTACAGGGAGATCAGCACAGAACTGACCCCCAGAACCCGTACAGGGAGATCAGCACAGAACTGACCCCCAGAACCCGTACAGGGAGATCAGCACAGAACTGACCCCCAGAACCCGTACAGGGAGATCAGCACAGAACTGACCCCCAGAACCCGTACAGGAAGATCAGCACAGAACTGACCCCCAGACCCCGTACAGGGAGATCAGCACAGAACTGACCCCAGAACCCGTACAGGGAGATCAGCACAGAACTGACCCCCAGAACCCGTACAGGGAGATCAGCACAGAACTGACCCCCAGACCCCGTACAGGAAGATCAGCACAGAACTGACCCCCAGAACCCGTACAGGGAGATCAGCCCAGAACTGACCCCCAGAACCCGTACAGGGAGATCAGCACAGAACTGACCCCCAGAACCCGTACAGGAAGATCAGCACAGAACTGTCCCCCAGAACCCGTACAGGGAGATCAGCACAGAACTGACCCCCAGAACCCGTACAGGGAGATCAGCACAGAACTGACCCCCAGAACCCGTACAGGGAGATCAGCACAGAACTGACCCCCAGACCCCGTACAGGGAGATCAGCACAGAACTGACCCCCAGAACCCGTACAGGAAGATCAGCACAGAACTGACCCCCAGACCCCGTACAGGGAGATCAGCACAGAACTGACCCCCAGAACCCGTACAGGGAGATCAGCACAGAACTGACCCCCAGAACCCGTACAGGGAGATCAGCACAGAACTGACCCCCAGACCCCGTACAGGAAGATCAGCACAGAACTGACCCCCAGAACCCGTACAGGGAGATCAGCCCAGAACTGACCCCCAGAACCCGTACAGGGAGATCAGCACAGAACTGACCCCCAGAACCCGTACAGGAAGATCAGCACAGAACTGTCCCCCAGAACCCGTACAGGGAGATCAGCACAGAACTGACCCCCAGAACCCGTACAGGGAGATCAGCACAGAACTGACCCCCAGAACCCGTACAGGGAGATCAGCACAGAACTGACCCCCAGACCCCGTACAGGGAGATCAGCACAGAACTGACCCCCAGAACCCGTACAGGAAGATCAGCACAGAACTGACCCCCAGAACCCGTACAGGGAGATCAGCACAGAACTGACCCCCAGAACCCGTACAGGAAGATCAGCACAGAACTGACCCACAGAACCCGTACAGGGAGATCAGCACAGAACTGACCCCCAGAACCCGTACAGGAAGATCGGCACAGAACTGATCCCCAGAACCCGTACAGGGAGATCGGCACAGAACTGACCCCCAGAACCCGTACAGGGAGATCGGCACAGAACTGACCCCCAGAACCCGTACAGGAAGATCGGCACAGAACTGACCCCCAGAACCCGTACAGGGAGATCGGCACAGAACTGACCCCCAGAACCCGTACAGGAAGATCGGCACAGAACTGACCCCCAGAACCCGTACAGGAAGATCGGCACAGAACTGACCCCCAGAACCCGTACAGGGAGATCGGCACAGAACTGACCCCCAGAACCCGTACAGGGAGATCAGCACAGAACTGACCCCCAGAACCCGTACAGGAAGATCAGCACAGAACTGACCCCCAGAACCCGTACAGGGAGATCAGCACAGAACTGACCCCCAGAACCCGTACAGGGAGATCAGCACAGAACTGACCCCCAGAACCCGTATAGGGAGATCAGCACAGAACTGACCCCCAGAACCCGTACAGGGAGATCAGCACAGAACTGACCCCCAGAACCCGTACAGGAAGATCAGCACAGAACTGACCCCCAGAACCCGTACAGGGAGATCAGCACAGAACTGACCCCCAGAACCCGTACAGGAAGATCAGCACAGAACTGACCCCCAGAACCCGTACAGGGAGATCAGCACAGAACTGACCCCCAGAACCCGTACAGGGAGATCAGCACAGAACTGACCCCCAGAACCCGTACAGGAAGATCAGCACAGAACTGACCCACAGAACCCGTACAGGAAGATCAGCACAGAACTGACCCCCAGAACCCGTACAGGGAGATCAGCACAGAACTGACCCCCAGAACCCGTACAGGGAGATCAGCACAGAACTGACCCCCAGAACCCGTACAGGGAGATCAGCACAGAACTGACCCCCAGAACCCGTACAGGGAGATCAGCACAGAACTGACCCCCAGAACCCGTACAGGGAGATCAGCACAGAACTGACCCCCAGAACCCGTACAGGGAGATCAGCACAGAACTGACCCCCAGAACCCGTACAGGAAGATCAGCACAGAACTGACCCACAGAACCCGTACAGGAAGATCAGCACAGAACTGACCCCCAGAACCCGTACAGGGAGATCAGCACAGAACTGACCCCCAGAACCCGTACAGGGAGATCAGCACAGAACTGACCCCCAGAACCCGTACAGGGAGATCAGCACAGAACTGACCCCCAGAACCCGTACAGGAAGATCAGCACAGAACTGAACCCCAGAACCCGTACAGGGAGATCAGCACAGAACTGACCCCCAGACCCCGTACAGGGAGATCAGCACAGAACTGACCCCCAGAACCCGTACAGGGAGATCAGCACAGAACTGACCCCCAGAACCCGTACAGGAAGATCAGCACAGAACTGACCCCCAGAACCCGTACAGGAAGATCAGCACAGAACTGACCCCCAGAACCCGTACAGGAAGATCAGCACAGAACTGACCCCCAGAACCCATACAGGGAGATCATCACAGAACTGACCCCCAGAACCCGTACAGGGAGATCAGCACAGAACTGACCCACAGAACCCGTACAGGGAGATCAGCACAGAACTGACCCCCAGAACCCGTACAGGGAGATCAGCACAGAACTGACCCCCCAGAACCCGTACAGGGAGATCAGCACAGAACTGACCCCCAGACCCCGTACAGGAAGATCAGCACAGAACTGACCCCCAGAACCCGTACAGGAAGATCAGCACAGAACTGACCCCCAGAACCCGTACAGGGAGATCAGCACAGAACTGACCCCCAGAACCCGTACAGGGAGATCAGCACAGAACTGACCCCAGAACCCGTACAGGAAGATCAGCACAGAACTGCCCCCCAGAACCCGTACAGGAAGATCAGCACAGAACTGACCCCCAGAACCCGTACAGGAAGATCAGCACAGAACTGACCCCCAGAACCCGTACAGGAAGATCAGCACAGAACTGACCCCCAGAACCCGTACAGGGAGATCAGCACAGAACTGACCCCCAGAACCCGTACAGGAAGATCAGCACAGAACTGACCCCCAGAACCCGTACAGGGAGATCAGCACAGAACTGACCCCCAGAACCCGTACAGGGAGATCAGCACAGAACTGACCCCCCAGAACCCGTACAGGGAGATCAGCACAGAACTGACCCCCAGACCCCATACAGGAAGATCAGCACAGAACTGACCCCCAGACCCCGTACAGGGAGATCAGCACAGAACTGACCCCCAGACCCCGTACAGGGAGATCAGCACAGAACTGACCCCCAGAACCCGTACAGGAAGATCAGCACAGAACTGACCCCCAGAACCCGTACAGGGAGATCAGCACAGAACTGTCCCCCAGAACCCGTACAGGGAGATCAGCACAGAACTGACCCCCAGAACCCGTACAGGAAGATCAGCACAGAACTGACCCCCAGAACCCGTACAGGAAGATCAGCACAGAACTGACCCCCAGAACCCGTACAGGGAGATCAGCACAGAACTGACCCCCCAGAACCCGTACAGGGAGATCAGCACAGAACTGACCCCCCAGAACCCGTACAGGAAGATCAGCACAGAACTGACCCCCAGAACCCGTACAGGAAGATCAGCACAGAACTGACCCCCAGACCCCGTACAGGGAGATCAGCACAGAACTGACCCCCAGAACCCGTACAGGAAGATCAGCACAGAACTGACCCCCAGAACCCGTACAGGGAGATCAGCACAGAACTGACCCCCAGAACCCGTACAGGGAGATCAGCACAGAACTGTCCCCCAGACCCCGTACAGGGAGATCAGCACAGAACTGACCCCCAGAACCCGTACAGGGAGATCAGCACAGAACTGACCCCCAGAACCCGTACAGGGAGATCAGCACAGAACTGACCCCCAGAACCCGTACAGGGAGATCAGCACAGAACTGACCCCCAGAACCCGTACAGGAAGATCAGCACAGAACTGACCCCCAGAACCCGTACAGGGAGATCAGCACAGAACTGACCCCCAGAACCCGTACAGGGAGATCAGCACAGAACTGACCCCCAGAACCCGTACAGGAAGATCAGCACAGAACTGACCCCCAGAACCCGTACAGGAAGATCAGCACAGAACTGACCCCAGAACCCGTACAGGGAGATCAGCACAGAACTGACCCCCAGAACCCGTACAGGGAGATCAGCACAGAACTGACCCCCAGAACCCATACAGGAAGATCAGCACAGAACTGTCCCCCAGAACCCGTACAGGAAGATCAGCACAGAACTGTCCCCCAGAACCCGTACAGGAAGATCAGCACAGAACTGACCCCCAGAACCCGTACAGGGAGATCAGCACAGAACTGACCCCCAGAACCCATACAGGAAGATCAGCACAGAACTGACCCACAGAACCCGTACAGGGAGATCAGCACAGAACTGACCCCCAGAACCCGTACAGGGAGATCAGCACAGAACTGACCCCCAGAACCCGTACAGGGAGATCAGCACAGAACTGACCCCCAGAACCCGTACAGGGAGATCAGCACAGAACTGACCCCCAGAACCCGTACAGGGAGATCAGCACAGAACTGACCCCCAGAACCCGTACAGGGAGATCAGCACAGAACTGACCCCCAGAACCCGTACAGGGAGATCAGCACAGAACTGACCCCCAGAACCCGTACAGGAAGATCAGCACAGAACTGACCCCCAGAACCCGTACAGGAAGATCAGCACAGAACTGACCCCCAGAACCCATACAGGGAGATCATCACAGAACTGACCCCCAGAACCCGTACAGGGAGATCAGCACAGAACTGACCCACAGAACCCGTACAGGGAGATCAGCACAGAACTGACCCCCAGAACCCGTACAGGGAGATCAGCACAGAACTGACCCCCCAGAACCCGTACAGGGAGATCAGCACAGAACTGACCCCCAGACCCCGTACAGGAAGATCAGCACAGAACTGACCCCCAGAACCCGTACAGGAAGATCAGCACAGAACTGACCCCCAGAACCCATACAGGGAGATCAGCACAGAACTGACCCCCAGAACCCGTACAGGGAGATCAGCACAGAACTGACCCCCAGAACCCGTACAGGAAGATCAGCACAGAACTGCCCCCCAGAACCCGTACAGGAAGATCAGCACAGAACTGACCCCCAGAACCCGTACAGGAAGATCAGCACAGAACTGACCCCCAGAACCCGTACAGGAAGATCAGCACAGAACTGACCCCCAGAACCCGTACAGGGAGATCAGCACAGAACTGACCCCCAGAACCCGTACAGGAAGATCAGCACAGAACTGACCCCCAGAACCCGTACAGGGAGATCAGCACAGAACTGACCCCCAGAACCCGTACAGGGAGATCAGCACAGAACTGACCCCCCAGAACCCGTACAGGGAGATCAGCACAGAACTGACCCCCAGACCCCGTACAGGAAGATCAGCACAGAACTGACCCCCAGACCCCGTACAGGGAGATCAGCACAGAACTGACCCCCAGACCCCGTACAGGGAGATCAGCACAGAACTGACCCCCAGAACCCGTACAGGAAGATCAGCACAGAACTGACCCCCAGAACCCGTACAGGGAGATCAGCACAGAACTGTCCCCCAGAACCCGTACAGGGAGATCAGCACAGAACTGACCCCCAGAACCCGTACAGGAAGATCAGCACAGAACTGACCCCCAGAACCCGTACAGGAAGATCAGCACAGAACTGACCCCCAGAACCCGTACAGGGAGATCAGCACAGAACTGACCCCCCAGAACCCGTACAGGGAGATCAGCACAGAACTGACCCCCCAGAACCCGTACAGGAAGATCAGCACAGAACTGACCCCCAGAACCCGTACAGGAAGATCAGCACAGAACTGACCCCCAGACCCCGTACAGGGAGATCAGCACAGAACTGACCCCCAGAACCCGTACAGGAAGATCAGCACAGAACTGACCCCCAGAACCCGTACAGGGAGATCAGCACAGAACTGACCCCCAGAACCCGTACAGGGAGATCAGCACAGAACTGTCCCCCAGACCCCGTACAGGGAGATCAGCACAGAACTGACCCCCAGAACCCGTACAGGGAGATCAGCACAGAACTGACCCCCAGAACCCGTACAGGGAGATCAGCACAGAACTGACCCCCAGAACCCGTACAGGAAGATCAGCACAGAACTGACCCCCAGAACCCGTACAGGGAGATCAGCACAGAACTGACCCCCAGAACCCGTACAGGAAGATCAGCACAGAACTGACCCCCAGAACCCGTACAGGGAGATCAGCACAGAACTGACCCCCAGAACCCGTACAGGGAGATCAGCACAGAACTGACCCCCAGAACCCGTACAGGAAGATCAGCACAGAACTGACCCCCAGAACCCGTACAGGAAGATCAGCACAGAACTGACCCCCAGAACCCGTACAGGGAGATCAGCACAGAACTGACCCCCAGAACCCGTACAGGGAGATCAGCACAGAACTGACCCCCAGAACCCGTACAGGAAGATCAGCACAGAACTGTCCCCCAGAACCCGTACAGGAAGATCAGCACAGAACTGTCCCCCAGAACCCGTACAGGAAGATCAGCACAGAACTGACCCCCAGAACCCGTACAGGGAGATCAGCACAGAACTGACCCCCAGAACCCGTACAGGAAGATCAGCACAGAACTGACCCACAGAACCCGTACAGGGAGATCAGCACAGAACTGACCCCCAGAACCCGTACAGGGAGATCAGCACAGAACTGACCCCCAGAACCCGTACAGGGAGATCAGCACAGAACTGACCCCCAGAACCCGTACAGGGAGATCAGCACAGAACTGACCCCCAGAACCCGTACAGGGAGATCAGCACAGAACTGACCCCCAGAACCCGTACAGGGAGATCAGCACAGAACTGACCCCCAGAACCCGTACAGGGAGATCAGCACAGAACTGACCCCCAGAACCCGTACAGGGAGATCAGCACAGAACTGACCCCCAGAACCCGTACAGGGAGATCAGCACAGAACTGACCCCCAGAACCCGTACAGGGAGATCAGCACAGAACTGACCCCCAGAACCCGTACAGGGAGATCAGCACAGAACTGACCCCCAGAACCCGTACAGGGAGATCAGCACAGAACTGACCCCCAGAACCCGTACAGGGAGATCAGCACAGAACTGACCCCCAGAACCCGTACAGGGAGATCAGCACAGAACTGACCCCCAGAACCCGTACAGGGAGATCAGCACAGAACTGACCCCCAGACCCCGTACAGGGAGATCAGCACAGAACTGACCCCCAGAACCCGTACAGGGAGATCAGCACAGAACTGACCCCCAGAACCCGTACAGGGAGATCAGCACAGAACTGACCACCAGAACCCGTACAGGAAGATCAGCACAGAACTGACCCCCAGAACCCGTACAGGGAGATCAGCACAGAACTGACCCCCAGACCCCGTACAGGGAGATCAGCACAGAACTGACCCCCAGAACCCGTACAGGGAGATCAGCACAGAACTGACCCCCAGACCCTGTACAGGGAGATCAGCACAGAACTGACCCCCAGAACCCGTACAGGAAGATCAGCACAGAACTGACCCCCAGACCCCGTACAGGAAGATCAGCACATGACTGACCCCCAGAACCCGTACAGGAAGATCAGCACAGAACTGACCCCCAGACCCCGTACAGGGAGATCAGCACAGAACTGACCCCCAGACCCCGTACAGGAAGATCAGCACAGAACTGACCCCCAGAACCCGTACAGGGAGATCAGCCCAGAACTGACCCCCAGAACCCGTACAGGGAGATCAGCACAGAACTGACCCCCAGAACCCGTACAGGAAGATCAGCACAGAACTGACCCCCAGAACCCGTACAGGGAGATCAGCACAGAACTGACCCCCAGAACCCGTACAGGGAGATCAGCCCAGAACTGACCCCCAGAACCCGTACAGGGAGATCGGCACAGAACTGACCCCCAGAACCCGTACAGGGAGATCAGCACAGAACTGACCCCCAGAACCTGTACAGGAAGATCGGCACAGAACTGACCCCCAGAACCCGTACAGGGAGATCAGCACAGAACTGACCCCCAGAACCCATAGAGGAAGATCGGCACAGAACTGACCCCCAGAACCCGTACAGGGAGATCAGCACAGAACTGACCCCCAGAACCCGTACAGGGAGATCAGCACAGAACTGACCCCCAGAACCCGTACAGGGAGATCAGCACAGAACTGACCCCCAGACCCCATACAGGGAGATCAGCACAGAACTGACCCCCAGAACCCGTACAGGGAGATCAGCACAGAACTGACCCCCAGAACTCGTACAGGGAGATCAGCACAGAACTGACCCCCAGACCCCGTACAGGGAGATCAGCACAGAACTGACCCCCAGAACCCGTACAGGGAGATCAGCACAGAACTGACCCCCAGACCCCGTACAGGGAGATCAGCACAGAACTGACCCCCAGAACCCGTACAGGGAGATCAGCACAGAACTGACCCCCAGAACCCGTACAGGGAGATCAGCACAGAACTGACCCCCAGAACCCATACAGGGAGATCATCACAGAACTGACCCCCAGAACCCGTACAGGGAGATCAGCACAGAACTGACCCACAGAACCCGTACAGGGAGATCAGCACAGAACTGACCCCCAGAACCCGTACAGGAAGATCAGCACAGAACTGCCCCCCAGAACCCGTACAGGAAGATCAGCACAGAACTGACCCCCAGAACCCGTACAGGAAGATCAGCACAGAACTGACCCCCAGAACCCGTACAGGGAGATCAGCACAGAACTGACCCCCAGAACCCGTACAGGGAGATCAGCACAGAACTGACCCCCCAGAACCCGTACAGGGAGATCAGCACAGAACTGACCCCCAGACCCCGTACAGGAAGATCAGCACAGAACTGACCCCCAGACCCCGTACAGGGAGATCAGCACAGAACTGACCCCCAGACCCCGTACAGGGAGATCAGCACAGAACTGACCCCCAGAACCCGTACAGGAAGATCAGCACAGAACTGACCCCCAGAACCCGTACAGGGAGATCAGCACAGAACTGTCCCCCAGAACCCGTACAGGGAGATCAGCACAGAACTGACCCCCAGAACCCGTACAGGAAGATCAGCACAGAACTGACCCCCAGAACCCGTACAGGAAGATCAGCACAGAACTGACCCCCAGAACCCATACAGGGAGATCAGCACAGAACTGACCCCCAGAACCCGTACAGGGAGATCAGCACAGAACTGACCCCCCAGAACCCGTACAGGAAGATCAGCACAGAACTGACCCCCAGAACCCGTACAGGAAGATCAGCACAGAACTGACCCCCAGACCCCGTACAGGGAGATCAGCACAGAACTGACCCCCAGAACCCGTACAGGAAGATCAGCACAGAACTGACCCCCAGAACCCGTACAGGGAGATCAGCACAGAACTGACCCCCAGAACCCGTACAGGGAGATCAGCACAGAACTGACCCCCAGAACCCGTACAGGGAGATCAGCACAGAACTGACCCCCAGAACCCGTACAGGGAGATCAGCACAGAACTGACCCCCAGAACCCGTACAGGAAGATCAGCACAGAACTGACCCCCAGAACCCGTACAGGGAGATCAGCACAGAACTGACCCCCAGAACCCGTACAGGAAGATCAGCACAGAACTGACCCCCAGAACCCGTACAGGGAGATCAGCACAGAACTGACCCCCAGAACCCGTACAGGGAGATCAGCACAGAACTGACCCCCAGAACCCGTACAGGAAGATCAGCACAGAACTGACCCCCAGAACCCGTACAGGAAGATCAGCACAGAACTGACCCCCAGAACCCGTACAGGGAGATCAGCACAGAACTGACCCCCAGAACCCGTACAGGGAGATCAGCACAGAACTGACCCCCAGAACCCATACAGGAAGATCAGCACAGAACTGTCCCCCAGAACCCGTACAGGAAGATCAGCACAGAACTGTCCCCCAGAACCCGTACAGGAAGATCAGCACAGAACTGACCCCCAGAACCCGTACAGGGAGATCAGCACAGAACTGACCCCCAGAACCCATACAGGAAGATCAGCACAGAACTGACCCACAGAACCCGTACAGGGAGATCAGCACAGAACTGACCCCCAGAACCCGTACAGGGAGATCAGCACAGAACTGACCCCCAGAACCCGTACAGGGAGATCAGCACAGAACTGACCCCCAGAACCCGTACAGGGAGATCAGCACAGAACTGACCCCCAGAACCCGTACAGGGAGATCAGCACAGAACTGACCCCCAGAACCCGTACAGGGAGATCAGCACAGAACTGACCCCCAGAACCCGTACAGGGAGATCAGCACAGAACTGACCCCCAGAACCCGTACAGGGAGATCAGCACAGAACTGACCCCAGAACCCGTACAGGGAGATCAGCACAGAACTGACCCCCAGAACCCGTACAGGGAGATCAGCACAGAACTGACCCCCAGAACCCGTACAGGGAGATCAGCACAGAACTGACCCCCAGAACCCGTACAGGGAGATCAGCACAGAACTGACCCCCAGAACCCGTACAGGGAGATCAGCACAGAACTGACCCCCAGAACCCGTACAGGGAGATCAGCACAGAACTGACCCCCAGAACCCGTACAGGGAGATCAGCACAGAACTGACCCCCAGACCCCGTACAGGGAGATCAGCACAGAACTGACCCCCAGAACCCGTACAGGAAGATCAGCACAGAACTGACCCCCAGAACCCGTACAGGGAGATCAGCACAGAACTGACCACCAGAACCCGTACAGGAAGATCAGCACAGAACTGACCCCCAGAACCCGTACAGGGAGATCAGCACAGAACTGACCCCCAGACCCCGTACAGGGAGATCAGCACAGAACTGACCCCCAGAACCCGTACAGGGAGATCAGCACAGAACTGACCCCCAGACCCCGTACAGGGAGATCAGCACAGAACTGACCCCCAGAACCCGTACAGGAAGATCAGCACAGAACTGACCCCCAGACCCCGTACAGGAAGATCAGCACAGAACTGACCCCCAGAACCCGTACAGGAAGATCAGCACAGAACTGACCCCCAGACCCCGTACAGGGAGATCAGCACAGAACTGACCCCCAGACCCCGTACAGGAAGATCAGCACAGAACTGACCCCCAGAACCCGTACAGGAAGATCAGCACAGAACTGACCCCCAGAACCCGTACAGGGAGATCAGCACAGAACTGACCCCCAGAACCCGTACAGGGAGATCAGCACAGAACTGACCCCCAGAACCCGTACAGGGAGATCAGCACAGAACTGACCCCCAGACCCCGTACAGGGAGATCAGCACAGAACTGACCCCCAGAACCCGTACAGGAAGATCAGCACAGAACTGACCCCCAGACCCCGTACAGGGAGATCAGCACAGAACTGACCCCCAGAACCCGTACAGGGAGATCAGCACAGAACTGACCCCCAGACCCCGTACAGGGAGATCAGCACAGAACTGACCCCCAGAACCCATACAGGGAGATCAGCACAGAACTGACCCCCAGAACCCGTACAGGGAGATCAGCACAGAACTGACCCCCAGAACCCGTACAGGGAGATCAGCACAGAACTGACCCCCAGAACCCGTACAGGGAGATCAGCACAGAACTGACCCCCAGAACCCGTACAGGGAGATCAGCACAGAACTGACCCCCAGAACCCGTACAGGGAGATCAGCACAGAACTGACCCCCAGACCCCGTACAGGAAGATCAGCACAGAACTGACCCCCAGAACCCGTACAGGGAGATCAGCACAGAACTGACCCCCAGAACCCGTACAGGGAGATCAGCACAGAACTGACCCCCAGAACCCGTACAGGGAGATCAGCACAGAACTGACCCCCAGAACCCGTACAGGGAGATCAGCCCAGAACTGACCCCCAGAACCCGTACAGGGAGATCAGCACAGAACTGACCCCCAGAACCCGTACAGGAAGATCAGCACAGAACTGACCCCCAGAACCCATACAGGAAGATCAGCACAGAACTGACCCCCAGAACCCGTACAGGAAGATCAGCACAGAACTGACCCCCAGACCCCGTACAGGGAGATCAGCACAGAACTGACCGCCAGAACCCATACAGGGAGATCAGCACAGAACTGACCCCCAGAACCCGTACAGGGAGATCAGCCCAGAACTGACCCCCAGAACCTGTACAGGGAGATCAGCACAGAACTGACCCCCAGAACCCGTACAGGGAGATCAGCACAGAACTGACCCCCAGAACCCGTACAGGGAGTTCAGCACAGAACTGACCCCCAGAACCCGTACAGGGAGATCAGCACAGAACTGACCCCCAGAACCCGTACAGGAAGATCAGCACAGAACTGACCCCCAGAACCCGTACAGGAAGATCAGCACAGAACTGACCCCCAGAACCCGTACAGGGAGATCAGCACAGAACTGACCCCCAGAACCCGTACAGGAAGATCAGCACAGAACTGACCCCCAGAACCCGTACAGGGAGATCAGCACAGAACTGACCCCCAGAACCCGTACAGGGAGATCAGCACAGAACTGACCCCCAGAACCCGTACAGGGAGATCAGCACAGAACTGACCCCCAGAACCCGTACAGGGAGATCAGCACAGAACTGACCCCCAGAACCCGTACAGGGAGATCAGCACAGAACTGACCCCCAGAACCCGTACAGGGAGATCAGCACAGAACTGACCCCCAGAACCCGTACAGGGAGATCAGCACAGAACTGACCCCAGAACCCGTACAGGGAGATCAGCACAGAACTGACCCCCAGAACCCGTACAGGGAGATCAGCACAGAACTGACCCCCAGAACCCGTACAGGGAGATCAGCACAGAACTGACCCCCAGAACCCGTACAGGGAGATCAGCACAGAACTGACCCCCAGAACCCGTACAGGGAGATCAGCACAGAACTGACCCCCAGAACCCGTACAGGGAGATCAGCACAGAACTGACCCCCAGAACCCGTACAGGGAGATCAGCACAGAACTGACCCCCAGACCCCGTACAGGGAGATCAGCACAGAACTGACCCCCAGAACCCGTACAGGAAGATCAGCACAGAACTGACCCCCAGAACCCGTACAGGGAGATCAGCACAGAACTGACCACCAGAACCCGTACAGGAAGATCAGCACAGAACTGACCCCCAGAACCCGTACAGGGAGATCAGCACAGAACTGACCCCCAGACCCCGTACAGGGAGATCAGCACAGAACTGACCCCCAGAACCCGTACAGGGAGATCAGCACAGAACTGACCCCCAGACCCCGTACAGGGAGATCAGCACAGAACTGACCCCCAGAACCCGTACAGGAAGATCAGCACAGAACTGACCCCCAGACCCCGTACAGGAAGATCAGCACAGAACTGACCCCCAGAACCCGTACAGGAAGATCAGCACAGAACTGACCCCCAGACCCCGTACAGGGAGATCAGCACAGAACTGACCCCCAGACCCCGTACAGGAAGATCAGCACAGAACTGACCCCCAGAACCCGTACAGGAAGATCAGCACAGAACTGACCCCCAGAACCCGTACAGGGAGATCAGCACAGAACTGACCCCCAGAACCCGTACAGGGAGATCAGCACAGAACTGACCCCCAGAACCCGTACAGGGAGATCAGCACAGAACTGACCCCCAGACCCCGTACAGGGAGATCAGCACAGAACTGACCCCCAGAACCCGTACAGGAAGATCAGCACAGAACTGACCCCCAGACCCCGTACAGGGAGATCAGCACAGAACTGACCCCCAGAACCCGTACAGGGAGATCAGCACAGAACTGACCCCCAGACCCCGTACAGGGAGATCAGCACAGAACTGACCCCCAGAACCCGTACAGGGAGATCAGCACAGAACTGACCCCCAGAACCCGTACAGGGAGATCAGCACAGAACTGACCCCCAGAACCCGTACAGGGAGATCAGCACAGAACTGACCCCCAGAACCCGTACAGGGAGATCAGCACAGAACTGACCCCCAGAACCCGTACAGGGAGATCAGCACAGAACTGACCCCCAGAACCCGTACAGGGAGATCAGCACAGAACTGACCCCCAGACCCCGTACAGGAAGATCAGCACAGAACTGACCCCCAGAACCCGTACAGGGAGATCAGCACAGAACTGACCCCCAGAACCCGTACAGGGAGATCAGCACAGAACTGACCCCCAGAACCCGTACAGGGAGATCAGCACAGAACTGACCCCCAGAACCCGTACAGGGAGATCAGCCCAGAACTGACCCCCAGAACCCGTACAGGGAGATCAGCACAGAACTGACCCCCAGAACCCGTACAGGAAGATCAGCACAGAACTGACCCCCAGAACCCATACAGGAAGATCAGCACAGAACTGACCCCCAGAACCCGTACAGGAAGATCAGCACAGAACTGACCCCCAGACCCCGTACAGGGAGATCAGCACAGAACTGACCGCCAGAACCCATACAGGGAGATCAGCACAGAACTGACCCCCAGAACCCGTACAGGGAGATCAGCCCAGAACTGACCCCCAGAACCCGTACAGGGAGATCAGCACAGAACTGACCCCCAGAACCCGTACAGGGAGATCAGCACAGAACTGACCCCCAGAACCCGTACAGGGAGTTCAGCACAGAACTGACCCCCAGAACCCGTACAGGGAGATCAGCACAGAACTGACCCCCAGAACCCGTACAGGAAGATCAGCACAGAACTGACCCCCAGAACCCGTACAGGAAGATCAGCACAGAACTGACCCCCAGAACCCGTACAGGGAGATCAGCACAGAACTGACCCCCAGAACCCGTACAGGAAGATCAGCACAGAACTGACCCCCAGAACCCGTACAGGGAGATCAGCACAGAACTGACCCCCAGACCCCGTACAGGGAGATCAGCACAGAACTGACCCCCAGAACCCGTACAGGGAGATCAGCACAGAACTGACCCCCAGACCCCGTACAGGGAGATCAGCACAGAACTGACCGCCAGAACCCGTACAGGAAGATCAGCACAGAACTGACCCCCAGAACCCGTACAGGGAGATCAGCACAGAACTGACCCCCAGAACCCGTACAGGGAGATCAGCACAGAACTGACCCCCAGAACCCGTACAGGGAGATCAGCACAGAACTGACCCCCAGAACCCGTACAGGAAGATCAGCACAGAACTGACCCCCAGACCCCGTACAGGGAGATCAGCACAGAACTGACCACCAGAACCCATACAGGAAGATCAGCACAGAACTGACCCCCAGAACCCGTACAGGGAGATCAGCACAGAACTGACCCCCAGAACCAGTACAGGAAGATCAGCACAGAACTGACCCCCAGAACCCGTACAGGGAGATCAGCACAGAACTGACCCCCAGAACCGTACAGGGAGATCAGCCCAGAACTGACCCCCAGAACCCGTACAGGAAGATCAGCACAGAACTGACCCCCAGAACCCGTACTCTAACCTCTAGAGCAGGGGAGTGCAATCTTTTTCCCCTGCGCCCCCTGCTGGCTGTCCCCCTCTCTTCGCGCCCCTTCTTACCTTAATTCAGACGTTCTGGCGTCATGACGTCACGTTGTTATGGCAACGTGACATCACATGAACCCGCGGTGTTGCCATGGCGACGTGTCACCAGGCGCGTCTGAATCAAGGTAAGTAAGGTTTACAGAGGCCCTGCAGCTCCCCGGCAATAATTTAAATGCCTTTGGGAAGCGTGCGCGGGGCCTCTGTAAACCCCGCGCCCGCCACTTTGCGCACCGCTGCTCTAGAGGGGAACCCCCTCCTTCCCCGGGGTAGTGGCTTGTAAGCCGGCCTCCTATCAGCCATGGCTCGCTCTCAGGACTCGCAGGTGTCTTTACACTGGGACATTCCTCCAGGGACATCGGTCCAGCGATGAGTGTCACCCCCTGGTAGAAGTTGGGGCTCGAGATGGACGAAGGGGTCGCTACCTCGGGATCGTTGGAGGCCTCGTCCGACACCTCATCGATGGACGCACCCTCGCTGTCCTGCCGGAAGCTCGCGGATCCAGCGGTGGGTGGTACCTCCTGTGGGGAGCGGGGCACCAAGGGTGTGGCGGGCATTGCTCGGTCGTGCCTGTCCAGGCCATGGCTCGCCTCCTCTAAGGCGCAGATCGAGGCGCAGATCGAAGCGGGAACTGACTGGAGAGGAGAAGGGGACTCACGCCGTCGCACACTGCCCGGTGTGGATTCGGGTACATCCGCTGTTAAGATTCCTACCGCGCGGCTGGAGAGAGCGCTGATGTCAGTTCCCAGCGCGCCCAGAGAGCCCGCTCCAGAGTCCAAACTTTTTGAACTGCGGCTCCCATAGCGTATTTCAGAACCGACCAGGTTGCGAAGCAGGGTCCAGTAATCTGACCTGTAGGTCTCGGGTGGCTGTCCAGCCAGATCCATCAATTGGAGAAACCCGTTGATATCGGGAAGTTTCCCAGTGTGCAGCAGGGTCTTGGAAGTCTCCGCCCCAGGTTCCTGGAGGCTGAGGTACAATGCGTGGCATTCAGAGCACCAGGAAGCGGGTCCCAGTGCAGGACATGTCCCGCCATATACACTGCAATATGTCCCATATGTGTATTCTGTGGGACATGCCGTTATAATGCAGTGTATACAGTGGGACATGCTGTTATAATGCAGTGTATACGGTGGGACATGCCGTTATAATGCAGTGTATACAGTGGGACATGCTGTTATAATGCAGTGTATACGGTGGGACATGCCGTTATAATGCAGTGTATACAGTGGGACATGCCGTTATAATGCAGTGTATACAGTGGCATGCTGTTATAATGCAGTGTATACAGTGGGACATGCCGTTATAATGCAGTGTATACAGTGGGACATGCCGTTATAATGCAGTTTATACAGTGGCATGCTGTTATAATGCAGTGTATACAGTGGGACATGCCGTTATAATGCAGTGTATACAGTGGGACATGCTGTTATAATGCAGTGTATACAGTGGGACATGCCGTTATGATGCAGTGTATACGGTGGGACATGCCGTTATAATGCAGTGTATATGGGGGGACATGCCGTTATAATGCAGTGTATACAGTGGCATGCTGTTATAATGCAGTGTATACAGTGGGACATGCCGTTATAATGCAGTGTATACAGTGGGACATGCTGTTATAATGCAGTGTATACAGTGGGACATGCTGTTATAATGCAGTGTATACAGTGGGACATGCCGTTATAATGCAGTGTATACAGTGGGACATGCTATTATAATGCAGTGTATACAGTGGGACATGCTGTTATAATGCAGTGTATATGGGGGGACATGCCGTTATAATGCAGTGTATACAGTGGGACATGCCGTTATGATGCAGTGTATACGGTGGGACATGCCGTTATAATGCAGTGTATATGGGGGGACATGCTGTTATAATGCAGTGTATCTGGTGGGACATGCCGTTATAATGCAGTGTATACGGTGGGACATGCCGTTATGATGCAGTGTATCTGGTGGGACATGCCGTTATAATGCAGTGTATACAGTGGGACATGCCATTATAATGCAGTGTATACAGTGGGACAGGCTGTTATAATGCAGTGTATATGGGGGGACATGCCGTTATAATGCAGTATATACAGTGGGACATGCTGTTATAATGCAGTGTATATGGGGGGACATGCCGTTATAATGCAGTGTATACAGTGGGACATGCTGTTATAATGCAGTGTATACAGTGGGACATGCCGTTATAATGCAGTGTATATGGGGGGACATGCCGTTATAATGCAGTGTATATGGGGGGACATGCCGTTATGATGCAGTGTATACGGTGGGACATGCCGTTATAATGCAGTGTATATGGGGGGACATGCCGTTATAATGCAGTGTATACAGTGGGACATGCTGTTATAATGCAGTGTATACAGTGGGACATGCCGTTATAATGCAGTGTATACAGTGGGACATGCTGTTATAATGCAGTGTATACAGTGGGACATGCTGTTATAATGCAGTGTATACAGTGGGACATGCCGTTATAATGCAGTGTATACAGTGGGACATGCTATTATAATGCAGTGTATACAGTGGGACATGCCGTTATAATGCAGTGTATATGGTGGGACATGCCATTATAATGCAGTGTATACAGTGGGACATGCCGTTATAATGCAGTGTATACAGTGGGACATGCTGTTATAATGCAGTGTATACAGTGGGACATGCTGTTATAATGCAGTGTATACAGTGGGACATGCTGTTATAATGCAGTGTATACTGTGGGACATGCTGTTATAATGCAGTGTATATGGGGGGACATGCTGTTATAATGTAGTGTATACAGTGGGACATGCTGTTATAATGCAGTGTATATGGTGGGACATGCTGTTATAATGTAGTGTATATGGGGGGACATGCTGTTATAATGTAGTGTATATGGGGGGACATGTTGTTATAATGTAGTGTATATGGGGGGACATGCTGTTATAATGCAGTGTATATGGTGGGACATGCTGTTATAATGTAGTGTATATGGGGGGACATGCTGTTATAATGTAGTGTATATGGGGGGCCATGCTGTTATAATGTAGTGTATATGGGGGGACATGATGTTATAATGTAGTGTATATGGGGGGACATGCTGTTATAATGTAGTGTATATGGGGGGACATGCTGTTATAATGTAGTGTATATGGGGGGCCATGCTGTTATAATGCAGTGTATATGGTGGGACATGCTGTTATAATGTAGTGTATATGGGGGGACATGTTGTTATAATGTAGTGTATATGGGGGGACATGCTGTTATAATGCAGTGTATATGGTGGGACATGCTGTTATAATGCAGTGTATATGGTGGGACATGCCGTTATAATGCAGTGTATATGGTGGGGGGTGGCATGCTGTTATAATGCAGTGTATACAGTGGGACATGCTGTTATAATGCAGTGTATACTGTGGGACATGCCGTTATAATGCAGTGAATATGGTGGGGGGGAGCAATCCGGTTATAATGCAGTGTATGTGGGGGACATGCCGTTATAATGCAGTGTATATGGGGGACATGCCGTTATAATGCAGTGTATACTGTTGGACATGCCATTATAATGCAGTGTATATGGGGGGATATGCCGTTATAATGCAGTGTATATGGGGGGGAAATGCTGTTATAATGCAGTGTATATGGGGGGGACATGCTGTTATAATGCAATGTATACAGTGGGACATGCTGTTATAATGCAGTGTATATGGTGGGACATGCCGTAATAATGCAGTGTATACAGTGGGACATGCTGTTATAATGCAGTGTATACAGTGGGACATGCTGTTATAATGCAGTGTATATGGTGGGACATGCCGTTATAATGCAGTGTATACGGTGGGACATGCTGTTATAATGCAGTGTATACGGTGGGACAAGCTGTTATAATGCAGTGTATACAGTGGGACATGCTGTTATAATGCAGTGTATATGGGGGGACATGCTGTTATAATGCAGTGTATACGGAGGGACATGCCGTTATAATGCAGTGTATACAGTGGGACATGCTGTTATAATGCAGTGTATATGGGGGGACATGCCGTTATAATGCAGTGTATATAGGGGGACATGCTGTTATAATGTAGTGTATATGGGGGGACATGTTGTTATAATGCAGTGTATATGGGGGGACATCCTGTTATAATGTAGTGTATATGGGGGCACATGCTGTTATAATGCAGTGTATATGGTGGGACATGCTGTTATAATGCAGTGTATATGGTGGGACATGCCGTTATAATGCAGTGTATATGGTGGGGGGTGGCATGCTGTTATAATGCAGTGTATACAGTGGGACATGCTGTTATAATGCAGTGTATACTGTGGGTCATGCCGTTATAATGCAGTGAATATGGTGGGGGGGAGTAATCCGGTTATAATGCAGTGTATATGGGGGACATGCCGTTATAATGCAGTGTATATGGGGGACATGCTGTTATAATGCAGTGTATACTGTTGGACATGCCATTATAATGCAGTGTATATGGGGGGATATGCCGTTATAATGCAGTGTATATGGGGGGGATATGCTGTTATAATGCAGTGTATATGGTGGGACATGCCGTTATAATGCAGTGTATATGGGGGGGACATGCTGTTATAATGCAGTGTATTGTGGGACATGCTGTTATAATGCAATGTATACAGTGGGACATGCTGTTATAATGCAGTGTATATGGTGGGACATGCCGTAATAATGCAGTGTATACAGTGGGACATGCTGTTATAATGCAGTGTATACAGTGGGACATGCTGTTATAATGCAGTGTATACAGTGGGACATGCTGTTATAATGCAGTGTATATGGGGGGACATGCCGTTATAATGCAGTGTATATGGGGGGACATGCTGTTATAATGCAGTGTATATGGGGGGACATGCTGTTATAATGCAGTGTATACGGAGGGACATGCCGTTATAATGCAGTGTATACAGTGGGACATGCTGTTATAAAGCAGTGTATATGGGGGGACATGCCATTATAATGCAGTGTATACAGTGGGACATGCTGTTATAATGCAGTGTATACAGTGGGACATGCCGTTATAATGCAGTGTATACAGTGGGACATTCTGTTATAATGCAGTGTATACTGTGGGACATGCTGTTATAATGCAGTGTATATGGTGGGACATGCTGTTATAATGCAGTGTATATGGTGGGACATGCTGTTATAATGCAGTGTATATTGTGGGGGGTGGCATGCTGTTATAATGCAGTGTATATGGGGGACATGTTGTTATAATGCAGTGTATACTGTGGGACATGCTGTTATAATGCAGTGTATACAGTGGGTCATGCCATTATAATGCAGTGAATATGGTGGGGGGGAGCAATCCGGTTATAATGCAGTGTATATGGGGGACATGCCGTTATAATGCAGTGTATATGGGGGACATGCTGTTATAATGCAGTGTATACTGTGGGACATGCCATTATAATGCAGTGTATATGGGGGGATATGCCGTTATAATGCAGTGTATATGGGGGGGAAATGCTGTTATAATGCAGTGTATATGGGGGGGAAATGCTGTTATAATGCAGTGTATATGGTGGGACATGCCGTTATAATGCAGTGTATATGGGGGTCTCATGCTGTTATAATGCAGTGTATATGGTGGGACATGCTGTTATAATGCAATGTATACAGTGGGACATGCTGTTATAATGCAGTGTATACGGTGGGACATGCTGTTATAATGCAGTGTATACGGTGGGACAAGCTGTTATAATGCAATGTATATGGGGGGACATGCCGTTATAATGCAGTGTATACAGTGGGACATGCCGTTATAATGCAGTGTATACGGTGGGACATGCTGTTATAATGCAGTGTATACGGTGGGACATGCTGTTATAATGCAGTGTATACGGTGGGACATGCTGTTATAATGCAGTGTTTACAGTGGGGCATGCTGTTATAATGCAGTGTATATGGGGGGGTGACATGCTGTTATAATGCAGTGTATATGGGGGGGGGACATGCTGTTATAATGCAGTGTATACAGTTGGACATGCTGTTATAATGCAGTGTATACTGTGGGACATGCCGTTATAATGCAGTGTATATGGGGGGACATGCCGTTATAATGCAGTGTATACGGTGGGACTTGCTGTTATAATGCAGTGCATATGGGGGGGGACATGCTGTTATAATGCAGTGTATATGGGGGGACATGCTATTATGATGCAGTGTATATGGGGGGACATGCTGTTATAATGCAGTGTATATGGGGGGACATGCTGTTATAATGCAGTGTATATGGGGGGACATGCTGTTATAATGCAGTGTATATGGGGGGACATGCTGTTATGATGCAGTGTATCTGGGGGGACATGCTGTTATAATGCAGTGTATATGGTGGGACATGCTGTTATAATGCAGTGTATACAGTGGGACATGCTGCTATAATGCAGTGTATATGGTGGGACATGCCGTTATAATGCAGTGTATACGGTGGGACAAGCTGTTATAATGCAGTGTATATGGGGGGACATGCCGTTATAATGCAGTGTATACAGTGGGACATGCTGTTATAATGCAGTGTATACTGTGGGACATGCCGTTATAATGCAGTGTATATGGGGGGACATGCCGTTATAATGCAGTGTATACGGTGGGAGATGCTGTTATAATGCAGTGTATACAGTGGGACATGCCATTATAATGCAGTGTATTCGGTGGGACTTGCTGTTATAATGCAGTGCATATGGGGGGACATGCCGTTATGATGCAGTGTATACGGTGGGACATGCCGTTATAATGCAGTGTATATGGGGGGACATGCCGTTATAATGCAGTGTATACAGTGGGACATGCTGTTATAATGCAGTGTATACAGTGGGACATGCCGTTATAATGCAGTGTATACAGTGGGACATGCTGTTATAATGCAGTGTATACAGTGGGACATGCTGTTATAATGCAGTGTATACAGTGGGACATGCCGTTATAATGCAGTGTATACAGTGGGACATGCTATTATAATGCAGTGTATACAGTGGGACATGCCGTTATAATGCAGTGTATATGGTGGGACATGCCGTTATAATGCAGTGTATACAGTGGGACATGCCGTTATAATGCAGTGTATACAGTGGGACATGCTGTTATAATGCAGTGTATACAGTGGGACATGCTGTTATAATGCAGTGTATACAGTGGGACATGCTGTTATAATGCAGTGTATACTGTGGGACATGCTGTTATAATGCAGTGTATATGGGGGGACATGCTGTTATAATGTAGTGTATACAGTGGGACATGCTGTTATAATGCAGTGTATATGGTGGGACATGCTGTTATAATGTAGTGTATATGGGGGGACATGCTGTTATAATGTAGTGTATATGGGGGGACATGTTGTTATAATGTAGTGTATATGGGGGGACATGCTGTTATAATGCAGTGTATATGGTGGGACATGCTGTTATAATGTAGTGTATATGGGGGGACATGCTGTTATAATGTAGTGTATATGGGGGGCCATGCTGTTATAATGTAGTGTATATGGGGGGACATGATGTTATAATGTAGTGTATATGGGGGGACATGCTGTTATAATGTAGTGTATATGGGGGGACATGCTGTTATAATGTAGTGTATATGGGGGGCCATGCTGTTATAATGCAGTGTATATGGTGGGACATGCTGTTATAATGTAGTGTATATGGGGGGACATGTTGTTATAATGTAGTGTATATGGGGGGACATGCTGTTATAATGCAGTGTATATGGTGGGACATGCTGTTATAATGCAGTGTATATGGTGGGACATGCCGTTATAATGCAGTGTATATGGTGGGGGGTGGCATGCTGTTATAATGCAGTGTATACAGTGGGACATGCTGTTATAATGCAGTGTATACTGTGGGACATGCCGTTATAATGCAGTGAATATGGTGGGGGGGAGCAATCCGGTTATAATGCAGTGTATGTGGGGGACATGCCGTTATAATGCAGTGTATATGGGGGACATGCCGTTATAATGCAGTGTATACTGTTGGACATGCCATTATAATGCAGTGTATATGGGGGGATATGCCGTTATAATGCAGTGTATATGGGGGGGAAATGCTGTTATAATGCAGTGTATATGGGGGGGACATGCTGTTATAATGCAATGTATACAGTGGGACATGCTGTTATAATGCAGTGTATATGGTGGGACATGCCGTAATAATGCAGTGTATACAGTGGGACATGCTGTTATAATGCAGTGTATACAGTGGGACATGCTGTTATAATGCAGTGTATATGGTGGGACATGCCGTTATAATGCAGTGTATACGGTGGGACATGCTGTTATAATGCAGTGTATACGGTGGGACAAGCTGTTATAATGCAGTGTATACAGTGGGACATGCTGTTATAATGCAGTGTATATGGGGGGACATGCTGTTATAATGCAGTGTATACGGAGGGACATGCCGTTATAATGCAGTGTATACAGTGGGACATGCTGTTATAATGCAGTGTATATGGGGGGACATGCCGTTATAATGCAGTGTATATAGGGGGACATGCTGTTATAATGTAGTGTATATGGGGGGACATGTTGTTATAATGCAGTGTATATGGGGGGACATCCTGTTATAATGTAGTGTATATGGGGGCACATGCTGTTATAATGCAGTGTATATGGTGGGACATGCTGTTATAATGCAGTGTATATGGTGGGACATGCCGTTATAATGCAGTGTATATGGTGGGGGGTGGCATGCTGTTATAATGCAGTGTATACAGTGGGACATGCTGTTATAATGCAGTGTATACTGTGGGTCATGCCGTTATAATGCAGTGAATATGGTGGGGGGGAGTAATCCGGTTATAATGCAGTGTATATGGGGGACATGCCGTTATAATGCAGTGTATATGGGGGACATGCTGTTATAATGCAGTGTATACTGTTGGACATGCCATTATAATGCAGTGTATATGGGGGGATATGCCGTTATAATGCAGTGTATATGGGGGGGATATGCTGTTATAATGCAGTGTATATGGTGGGACATGCCGTTATAATGCAGTGTATATGGGGGGGACATGCTGTTATAATGCAGTGTATTGTGGGACATGCTGTTATAATGCAATGTATACAGTGGGACATGCTGTTATAATGCAGTGTATATGGTGGGACATGCCGTAATAATGCAGTGTATACAGTGGGACATGCTGTTATAATGCAGTGTATACAGTGGGACATGCTGTTATAATGCAGTGTATACAGTGGGACATGCTGTTATAATGCAGTGTATATGGGGGGACATGCCGTTATAATGCAGTGTATATGGGGGGACATGCTGTTATAATGCAGTGTATATGGGGGGACATGCTGTTATAATGCAGTGTATACGGAGGGACATGCCGTTATAATGCAGTGTATACAGTGGGACATGCTGTTATAAAGCAGTGTATATGGGGGGACATGCCATTATAATGCAGTGTATACAGTGGGACATGCTGTTATAATGCAGTGTATACAGTGGGACATGCCGTTATAATGCAGTGTATACAGTGGGACATTCTGTTATAATGCAGTGTATACTGTGGGACATGCTGTTATAATGCAGTGTATATGGTGGGACATGCTGTTATAATGCAGTGTATATGGTGGGACATGCTGTTATAATGCAGTGTATATTGTGGGGGGTGGCATGCTGTTATAATGCAGTGTATATGGGGGACATGCTGTTATAATGCAGTGTATACTGTGGGACATGCTGTTATAATGCAGTGTATACAGTGGGTCATGCCATTATAATGCAGTGAATATGGTGGGGGGGAGCAATCCGGTTATAATGCAGTGTATATGGGGGACATGCCGTTATAATGCAGTGTATATGGGGGACATGCTGTTATAATGCAGTGTATACTGTGGGACATGCCATTATAATGCAGTGTATATGGGGGGATATGCCGTTATAATGCAGTGTATATGGGGGGGAAATGCTGTTATAATGCAGTGTATATGGGGGGGAAATGCTGTTATAATGCAGTGTATATGGTGGGACATGCCGTTATAATGCAGTGTATATGGGGGTCTCATGCTGTTATAATGCAGTGTATATGGTGGGACATGCTGTTATAATGCAATGTATACAGTGGGACATGCTGTTATAATGCAGTGTATACGGTGGGACATGCTGTTATAATGCAGTGTATACGGTGGGACAAGCTGTTATAATGCAATGTATATGGGGGGACATGCCGTTATAATGCAGTGTATACAGTGGGACATGCCGTTATAATGCAGTGTATACGGTGGGACATGCTGTTATAATGCAGTGTATACGGTGGGACATGCTGTTATAATGCAGTGTATACGGTGGGACATGCTGTTATAATGCAGTGTTTACAGTGGGGCATGCTGTTATAATGCAGTGTATATGGGGGGGTGACATGCTGTTATAATGCAGTGTATATGGGGGGGGGACATGCTGTTATAATGCAGTGTATACAGTTGGACATGCTGTTATAATGCAGTGTATACTGTGGGACATGCCGTTATAATGCAGTGTATATGGGGGGACATGCCGTTATAATGCAGTGTATACGGTGGGACTTGCTGTTATAATGCAGTGCATATGGGGGGGGACATGCTGTTATAATGCAGTGTATATGGGGGGACATGCTATTATGATGCAGTGTATATGGGGGGACATGCTGTTATAATGCAGTGTATATGGGGGGACATGCTGTTATAATGCAGTGTATATGGGGGGACATGCTGTTATAATGCAGTGTATATGGGGGGACATGCTGTTATGATGCAGTGTATCTGGGGGGACATGCTGTTATAATGCAGTGTATATGGTGGGACATGCTGTTATAATGCAGTGTATACAGTGGGACATGCTGCTATAATGCAGTGTATATGGTGGGACATGCCGTTATAATGCAGTGTATACGGTGGGACAAGCTGTTATAATGCAGTGTATATGGGGGGACATGCCGTTATAATGCAGTGTATACAGTGGGACATGCTGTTATAATGCAGTGTATACTGTGGGACATGCCGTTATAATGCAGTGTATATGGGGGGACATGCCGTTATAATGCAGTGTATACGGTGGGAGATGCTGTTATAATGCAGTGTATACAGTGGGACATGCCATTATAATGCAGTGTATTCGGTGGGACTTGCTGTTATAATGCAGTGCATATGGGGGGGACATGCTGTTATAATGCAGTGTATATGGGGGGACATGCTGTTATGATGCAGTGTATATGGGGGGACATGCTGTTATAATGCAGTGTATATGGGGGGACATGCTGTTATAATGCAGTGTATATGGGGGGGACATGCTGTTATAATGCAGTGTATATGGGGGGGACATGCTGTTATGATGCAGTGTATCTGGGGGGACATGCTGTTATAATGCAGTGTATATGGTGGGACATGCTGTTATAATGCAGTGTATACAGTGGGACATGCTGCTATAATGCAGTGTATATGGGGGGACATGCTGTTATAATGCAGTGTATATGGGGGGGACATGCTGTTATAATGCAGTGTATATGGGGGGGACATGCTGCTATAATGCAGTGTATATGGGGGGACATGCCGTTATAATGCAGTGTATACGGTGGGACATGATGTAATAGTGCAGTGTACACAGTGGGACATGCCGTTATAATGCAGTGTATATGGTGGGACATGCTGTTATAATGCAGTGTATACGGTGGGACATGCCGTTATAATGCAGTGTACACAGTGGGACATGCCGTTATAATGCAGTGTATATGGGGGGACATGCCGTTATAATGCAGTGTATACGGTGGGACATGCCGTTATAATGCAGTGTATACAGTGGGACATGCTGTTATAATGCAGTGTATACAGTGGGACATGCCGTTATGATGCAGTGTATTCTGTGGGACATGCTGTTATAATGCAGTGTATATGGGGGGACATCTGTTATAATGCAGTGTATATGGGGGGACATGCCGTTATAATGCAGTGTATATGGGGGGACATGCCGTTATAATGCAGTGTATATGGGGGGACATGCTGTTATAATGCAGTGTATACAGTGGGACATGCCGTTATAATGCAGTGTATATGGGGGGACATGCCGTTATAATGCAGTGTATACGGTGGGAGATGCTGTTATAATGCAGTGTATACAGTGGGACATGCTGTTATAATGCAGTGTATACAGTGGGACATGCTGTTATAATGCAGTGTATATGTTGGGACATGCCGTTATGATGCAGTGTATACGGTGGGACAAGCCGTTATAATGCAGTGTGTATGGGGGGACATGCTGTTATAATGCAGTGTATACAGTGGGACATGCTGTTATAATGCAGTGTATTCGGTGGGACTTGCTGTTATAATGCAGTGTATATGGGGGGACATGCTGTTATGATGCAGTGTATATGGGGGGACATGCTGTTATAATGCAGTGTATATGGGGGGACCTGCTGTTATAATGCAGTGTATATGGGGGGGACATGCTGTTATAATGCAGTGTATATGGGGGGACATGCTGTTATGATGCAGTGTATATGGGGGGACATGCTGTTATGATGCAGTGTATCTGGGGGGACATGCTGTTATGATGCAGTGTATATGGGGGCACATGCTGTTATAATGCAGTGTATATGGGGGGACATACTGTTATAATGCAGTGAATATGGGGGGACATGTTGTTATAATGTAGTGTATATGGGGGGACATGCCGTTATAATGCAGTGTATATGGGGGGACATGCCGTTATAATGCAGTGTATATGGGGGCACATGCCGTTATAATGCAGTGTATATGGGGGGACATGCTGTTATAATGCAGTGTATATGGGGGGATATGCTGTTATAATGCAGTGTATATGGGGGGACATGCTGTTATAATGCAGTGTATATGGGGGGACATGCTGTTATAATGCAGTGTATTCTGTGGGACATGCCGTTATGATGCAGTGTATATGGTGGGACATGCTGTTATAATGCAGTGTATACAGTGGGACATGCTGTTATAATGCAGTGTATATGGTGGGACATGCCGTTATAATGCAGTGTATACGGTGGGACATGCTGTTATAATGCAGTGTATACAGTGGGACATGCTGTTATAATGCAGTGTATACTGTGGGACATGCCGTTATAATGCAGTGTATATGGGGGGACATGCTGTTATAATGCAGTGTATATGGGGGCACATGCCGTTGTAATGCAGTGTATATGGGGGGACATGCCGTTATAATGCAGTGTATACAGTGGGACATGCCATTATAATGCAGTGTATATGGGGGGACATGCCGTTATAATGCAGTGTATACGGTGGGAGATGCTGTTATAATGCAGTGTATACAGTGGGACATCCTGTTATAATGTAGTGTATATGGGGGGACATGCCGTTATAATGCAGTGTATACAGTGGGACATGCTGTTATAATGCAGTGTATATGGGGGGACATGCCGTTATAATGCAGTGTATACAGTGGGATATGCTGTTATAATGCAGTGTATATGGGGGGACATGCCGTTATAATGCAGTGTATACAGTGGGACATGCTGTTATAATGCAGTGTATATGGGGGACATGCTGTTATAATGCAGTGTATACAGTGGGACATGCTGTTATAATGCAGTGTATATGGGGGACATGCTGTTATAATGCAGTGTATATGGGGGGACATGCCGTTATAATGCAGTGTATACGGTGGGACATGCTGTTATAATGCAGTGTATACAGTGGGACATGCCGTTATAATGCAGTGTATATGGGGGGACATGCCGTTATAATGCAGTGTATACAGTGGGACATGCCGTTATAATGCAGTGTATATGGGGGGACATGCCGTTATAATGCAGTGTATACGGTGGGAGATGCTGTTATAATGCAGTGTATACAGTGGGACATGCTGTTATAATGCAATGTATATGGGGGGACATGCCGTTATAATGCAGTGTATACGGTGGGAGATGCTGTTATAATGCAGTGTATACAGTGGGACATGCTGTTATAATGCAGTGTATACTGTGGGACATGCCGTTATAATGCAGGGTATATGGGGGGACATGCTGTTATAATGCAGTGTATATGGGGGGACATGCCGTTATAATGCAGTGTATACGGTGGGAGATGCTGTTATAATGCAGTGTATACAGTGGGACATGCTGTTATAATGCAGTGTATATGGGGGGACATGCTGTTATAATGCAGTGTATTCGGTGGGACTTGCTGTTATAATGCAGTGTATATGGGGGGACATGCTGTTATAATGCAGTGTATATGGGGGGACATGCTGTTATGATGCAGTGTATATGGGGGGGACATGCTGTTATGATGCAGTGTATCTGGGGGGACATGCTGTTATAATGCAGTGTATATGGGGGCACATGCTGTTATAATGCAGTGTATATGGGGGGACATGCTGTTATAATGCAGTGAATATGGGGGGACATGTTGTTATAATGCAGTGTATATGGGGGGACATGCCGTTATAATGCAGTGTATACGGTGGGAGATGCTGTTATAATGCAGTGTATACAGTGGGACATGCCATTATAATGCAGTGTATTCGGTGGGACTTGCTGTTATAATGCAGTGTATATGGGGGGACATGCTGTTGTAATGCAGTGTATATGGGGGGACATGCTGTTATGATGCAGTGTATATGGGGGGACATGCCGTTATAATGCAGTGTATATGGGGGGACATGCTGTTATAATGCAGTGTACATGGGGGGACATGCCGTTATAATGCAGTGTATATGGGGGGATATGCTGTTATAATGCAGTGTATATAGGGGGACATGCTGTTATAATGCAGTGTGTATGGGGGGACATGCTGTTATAATGCAGTGTATATAGGGGGACATGCTGTTATAATGCAGTGTATATGGGGGGACATGCTGTTATAATGCAGTGTATATGGGGGGACATGTTGTTATAATGCATTGTATATGGGGGGACATGCTGTTATAATGCAGTGTATATGGGGGGACATGCTGTTATAATGCAGTGTATATGGGGGGACATGCTGTTATAATGCAGTGTATATGGGGGGGACATGCTGTTATAGTGCAGTGTATATGGGGGGACATGCTGTTATAATGCAGTGTATATGGGGGGACATGCTGTTATAATGCAGTGTATATGGGGCACATGCTGTTATAATGCAGTGTATATGGGGGGACATGCTGTTATAATGCAGTGTATTTGGGGGGACATGCTGGTATAATGCAGTGTATATGGGGGACATGCTGTTATAATGCAGTGTATATGGGGGACATGCTGTAATAATGCAGTGTATATGGGGGGGACATGCTGTTATAATGCAGTGTATATGGGGGGGACATGCTGTTATAATGCAGTGTATATGGGGGGACATGCTGTTATAATGCAGTGTATATGGGGGACATGCTGTTATAATGCAGTGTATATGGGGGGACATGCTGTTATAATGCAGTGTATTTGGGGGGACATGCTGGTATAATGCAGTGTATATGGGGGACATGCTGTTATAATGCAGTGTATATGGGGGACATGCTGTAATAATGCAGTGTATATGGGGGGGACATGCTGTTATAATGCAGTGTATATGGGGGGGACATGCTGTTATAATGCAGTGTATATGGGGGGACATGCTGTTATAATGCAGTGTATATGGGGGACATGCTGTTATAATGCATTGTATATGGGGGGACATGCTGTTATAATGCAGTGTATATGGGGGGACATGCTGTTATAATGCAGTGTATATGGGGGAACATGTTGTTATAATGCAGTGTATATGGGGGACATGCTGTTATAATGTAGTGTATATGGGGGGACATGGTGTTATAATGCAGTGTATATGGGGGGACATGCTGTTATAATGCAGTGTATATGGGGGGGACATGCTGTTATAATGCAGTGTATTTGGGGGGGACATGCTGTTATAATGCAGTGTATATGGGGGGGACATGCTGTTATAATGCAGTGTATTTGGGGGGACATGCTGTTATAATGCAGTGTATATGGGGGGGACATTCTGTTATAATGCAGTGTATATGGGGGGGACATGCTGTTTATAATGCAGTGTATATGGGGGGGACATGCTGTTATAATGCAGCGGCAGTAGTCTAGCCACAGATGGATACAGTGTTGCAGTCACTCTGTGAGTACAGGAGGTGGGAGTGCGGGTGTGAATGCAGCATAGTATCCACGCGTGGCTAGGCCGCTGCATAGAGCAGACGTATGACGGACATTTAGTATCTTCCCACGGGTGGGGGCGCGTGTATCTTCCCACGGGTGGGGGCGCGTGTATCTTCCCACGGGTGGGGGCGCGTGTATCTTCCCACGGGTTGGGGGCGCGTGTATCTTCCCACGGGTGGGGGCGCGTGTATCTTCCCACGGGTTGGGGGCGCGTGTATCTTGCCACGGGTGGGGCGCGTGTATCTTCCCACGGGTGGGGGCGCGTGTATCTTCCCACGGGTTGGGGGCGCGTGTATCTTCCCACGGGTGGGGGCCCGTGTATCTTCCCACGGGTTGGGGGCGCTTGTATCTTCCCACGGGTGGGGGCGCATGTATCTTCCCACGGGTGGGTGCGCATGTATCTTCCCACGGGTGGGGGCGCGTGTATCTTCCCACGGGTTGTGGCGCTTGTATCTTCCCACGGTTTGGGGCACATGTATCTTCCCATGGGTTGGGGCGCGTGTATCTTCCCACGGGTTGGGGGCACATGTATCTTCCCACGGGTGGGGGCGCGTGTATCTTCCCACGGGTGGGGGCGCGCGTGTATCTTCCCAAGGGTGTGGGCGCGTGTATCTTTCCACGGGTGGGGGCGCGTGTACCTTCCCACGGGTGGGGGCGCGCGTGTATCTTCCCACGGGGTGGGGGCACATGTATCTTCCCATGGGTGGGGGCGCGTGTATCTTCCCACGGGTGGGGCGCGTGTATCTTCCCACGGGTGGGGGCGCGTGTATCTTCCCACGGGTTGGGGGCGCGTGTATCTTCCCACGGGTGGGGGCGCGTGTATCTTCCCACGGGTTGGGGCACTTGTATCTTCCCACGGGTGGGGGCACATGTATCTTCCCACGGGTGGGGGCACATGTATCTTCCCACAGGTGGGGGCACATGTATCTTCCCACGGGTGGGGGGCGCGTGTATCTTCCCATGGGTGGGGGCACATGTATCTTCCCACGGGTGGGGGGCGCGTGTATCTTTCCACGGGTGGGGGTCGCGTGTATCTTCCCACGGGTGGGAGTCGCGTGTATCTTCCCACGGGTGGGGGGCGCGTGTATCTTCCCACGGGTGGGGGTCGCGTGTATCTTCCCACGGGTGGGGGGCGCGTGTATCTTTCCACGGGTGGGGGGCGCGTGTATCTTCCCACGGGTGGGGGGCGCGTGTATCTTCCCACGGGTGGGGGTCGCGTGTATCTTCCCACGGGTGGGGGCGCATGTATCTTCCCACGGGTGGGGGCGCATTTATCTTTCCACGGGTGGGGGCGCATGTATCTTCCCACGGGTGGGGGCGCGTGTATCTTCCCACGGGTGGGGGGCGCGTGTATCTTCCCACGGGTGGGGGCGTGCGTATCTTCCCACGGGTGGGGGCGCGCGTATCTTCCCATGGGTGGGGGCGTGCGTATCTTCCCACGGGTGGGGGCGGGCGTATCTTCCCACGGGTGGGGGCGTGCGTATCTTCCCACGGGTGGGGGCGCGCGTATCTTCCCACAGGTGGGGGCACGTGTATCTTCCCACAGGTGGGGGCGCGCGTATCTTCCCACGGGTGGGGGCGTGCGTATCTTCCCACGGGTGGGGGCGCGCGTATCTTCCCACGGGTGGGGGCACGTGTATCTTCCCACGGGTGGGGGTGCGTGTATCTTCCCACGGGTGGGGGGCGCGTGTATCTTCCCATGGGTGGGGGCGCGCGTATCTTCCCACGGGTGGGGGCGTGCGTATCTTCCCACGGGTGGGGGCGCGCGTATCTTCCCATGGGTGGGGGCGTGCGTATCTTCCCACGGGTGGGGGCGCGCGTATCTTCCCACGGGTGGGGGCATGCGTATCTTCCCACGGGTGGGGGCGCGCGTATCTTCCCACAGGTGGGGGCACGTGTATCTTCCCACAGGTGGGGGCGTGCGTATCTTCCCACGGGTGGGGGCGTGCGTATCTTCCCACGGGTGGGGGCGCGCGTATCTTCCCACGGGTGGGGGCACGTGTATCTTCCCACGGGTGGGGGCGCGTGTATCTTGCTCTCCTCTCGCTGCTAAGTATCCGGCTGTGTTACCTGAGCCGCGTTATGACAGTCAGGATTAGCTGCGGTTACAGCGCGAGGACCTGTCAGTGACAGCGGATATCCGGCACATGTACCTTCCCACGGGTGGGGGCGCGCGTATCTTCCCACGGGTGGGGGCGCGTGTATCTCCCCACGGGTGGGGGCGCGTGTATCTTCCCACGGGTGGGGGCGCGCGTATCGTCCCACGGGTGGGGGCGCGCGTATCTTCCCACGTGTGGGGGCGCGTGTATCTTCCCACGGGTGGGGGCGCGCGTATCTTCCCACGGGTGGGGGCGTGCGTGTATCTTCCCACGGGTAGGGGGTGTATGCATCTTCCCACGGGTGGGGGGCGCGTGTATCTTCCCACGGGTGGGGGCGCGCGTGTATCTTCCCACGGGTAGGGGGCGTATGTATCTTCCCACGGGTGGGGGCGCGTGTATCTTCCCACGGGTGGGGGCGCGCGTATCTTCCCACGGGTGGGGGGCGCGTGTATCTTCCCACGGGTGGGGGCGTCTGTATCTTCCCACGGGTGGGGGCGCGTGTATCTTCCCACGGGTGGGGGCGCATGTATCTTCCCACGGGTGGGGGCGCGCGTATCTTCCCACGGGTGGGGGCGCGCGTATCTTCCCACGGGTGGGGGCGCGCGTATCTTCCCACGGGTGGGGGCGCGCGTATCTTCCCACGGGTGGGGGCGCGTGTATCTCCCCACGGGTGGGGGCGCGCGTATCTTCCTACGGGTGGGGGCGTGCGTATCTTCCCACGGGTGGGGGCGTGTGTATCTCCCCACGGGTGGGGGCGCGTGTATCTTGCTCTCCTCTCGCTGCTAAGTATCCGGCTGTATTACCTGAGCCGCGTTATGACAGTGAGGAGATTAGCTGCGGTCACCGCGGGGTCCTGTCAGTGACAGCGGATATCCGGCACATGTATCTTCCCACGGGTGGGGGCGCGTGTATCTTCCCACGGGTGGGGGCGCGCGTATCTTCCCACGGGTGGGGGCGCGCGTATCTTCCCACGGGTGGGGGCGCGCGTATCTTCCCACGGGTGGGGGCGCGTGTATCTCCCCACGGGTGGGGGCGCGCGTATCTTCCTACGGGTGGGGGCGTGCGTATCTTCCCACGGGTGGGGGCGTGTGTATCTCCCCACGGGTGGGGGCGCGTGTATCTTGCTCTCCTCTCGCTGCTAAGTATCCGGCTGTATTACCTGAGCCACGTTATTACAGTGAGGAGATTAGCTGCGGTTACAGTGCGAGGCCCTGTCAGTGACAGCGGATATCCGGCACATGGCACCTACTGATCAGCAGTAACTCAGGCCACGAGGGGCTCATTAATACACCAAGCTGATTACCACCTTGGTTAACTCTTCCAGCCCTGGTGTTGGTTCATATACACTCCATAGGTTGTCACTACTGTATATATACCTCCTCCTCATGAGACATCTGTCTCTTAACTGAATATTAGCATTTGTGGTTCAGCATTAACTTCATCGAGGGGTGTTCAGGAATACACCACGCTGGGCACTATCACAGTTAACCCTTCCAGCCCTGGTGTTTATATACACACCATGTGCCGTTATTAATGTTAACCATTGCATGTAACATACATGACTGAATACGGCTATTACCAGCTCCGTTGCTTGTTCCATTCGTATTAATTTGTTAATTATACCTCCCAGCAGGAGGCTAAGCCAGCCCCCCCCCTCTCCCCCCCCTCTCCCCCCCCTCTCCCCCCCCCCCCCTGCCGGAGGTGCTCGTGCATTCACTTCTGGGACTATTGAATATATGTCACGTATTATCCCCTGACTCGAGTTGCCTTAGTAATTGGGACACAGAGGAGCTCTATCAGTGTGCCACTGTAACATTCACTTATTACTTGTGGGGTGTGTCGCTCACCCACTATCAGTGTGCCACTGTAACATTCACTTATTACTTGTGGGGTGTGTCGCTCACCCACTATCAGTGTGCCACTGTAACATTCACTTATTACTTGTGGGGTGTGTCGCTCACCCACTATCAGTGTGCCACTGTAACATTCACTTATTACTTGTGGGGTGTGTCGCTCACCCACTATCAGTGTGCCACTGTAACATTCACTTATTACTTGTGGGGTGTGTCGCTCACCCACTATCAGTGTGCCACTGTAACATTCACTTATTACTTGTGGGGTGTGTCGCTCACACACTATCAGTGTGCCACTGTAACATTCACTTATTACTTGTGGGGTGTGTCGCTCACCCACTATCAGTGCATTATATACGCAGCGCCAACTGGGTGCCACGGGCACTGCCATTCTAATCACCTGGCAGGCTAATTAGTATACTTGCCTTGGAGATAGGCATGCAGTGTGCCCTGCAATCTGTGCTACACTCCAAGTTGCCAGACCTATAGCTGCCCAGGTGTGCACACCTGGCTCCTATCAGCTGTTTGTGCTGACTCCGTGGGACAGACACATGTCACAGCCCAGTGCTATCACACCCACCGGTATGCCTAGACATGCTGCAGTCGGCCATACAGCTATTACCTATATCCTGCGTAGCTGACACCCTGAGCTAGCACATTACCCAGCTACCTTGTTTGGGATATAAGCCTGTCACATGCTTTGCCCATCCTGAACAAGAGTGATGTCTATTTAATATGCGTTTTATTACCATTACTGAATCAGAGATTGGTATTTATGTGCTGGACATTGCATCTGTATTTGTCCATCCGCTTATTTTATGTAGCATCAACCATTATAGGTTCCGTTTGAATTTTTATTAATACACGCACAATTCGGCGAGTGCGGTGCTAAAGGGGCTCTTTTTACTGGCGTAGGCAAGTTCTGTTTCTCATTTACCCATACCCATTTACCCATACCCATTTACCCATACCCCTGGCACTGCCCACTCAGTATAGACTGAACCAAGAGCTCTCTTCCCCATTTCCCTCCTATTATTAAAAATACAATTAAATAACGGAAGTCATCCTGGAAAATATACATCTATCTGTCTGAATAACAGAAATATAACTGTATGCTCATCCACATGTCTTAGAGACAGGTCTGCAACCCCGCTTTTCACCATTATCACCCAGCACACAGCACTTCCACTGCAGCAAGGGATTCTGGGAAATGACATGCAAATGAGCACACAGTGCCACCTTTTGCTTCAAATCCATTTAACATGGTCCCCTATAAGCTTAAGCTTGCTGCATTTCACAGCTTTGAGCACAGCCAGGTTAAGATGCATAGCAAGTAAACCCACCCACAGACAGCGGTTTTGACCTTAATGGGTCTCATCAGTGTGGGGTTGGTTATACTGGTTTTGCAAAATGAAGCAGGGACAGGTTTCACCACACCTCGTTAAGTTATGAATAATATCTGAATAACAATATGTATTATTTAGACACATATTAGAACAGGGGCTCTTTGTGCCAGAGTGACTTCATATAAATGTTATTATATAAAATAGACTGGCTACATTTCACCTCACATGATGCGATTTGCTTCTTGCTATATATTTATTTGAGCGCGTTATCTGGCGCTGATCTGGCGCTGGGCACAATCTGTCGTGGTTACTTTGACCCACGAAGCACAAAGCCATGTTGTGTCCTTTGTCTGTTGGGAATATCAGGTGAGTGCCCGGGGGATGGGACGCAGAGTTTGCAGGACTTGGTCTGACAATGCCGCCCTCACAGGGATCCATAACAAGGCCCAGCTCTTCCAGGCTCCCTGTGAGGGTATCGCTGCTCCGCAGGAGGGGGGCATTGTTTGGGCCTGTCTCCGTTACAGGTCGGGCGCTCCTCTCCGGGGACCGTGGGAGGATCACGTGGTTCCCACACACAGGGCTCTCTGAGCACTGAATGAGCCGGGCTTTTACTGATCAGTAAGAGAATCTGGAAGCAGAACAATAAGGGTATGTCATCCAAACGCACCTGTCTGCAGGGACAAAGTCCGAAACAACACAATGTAACTGAAAGCCGTCACCCTACACTCCGTCCCGGGACTTCTTAGTACTTTCATTCTTTTCATTCTTTTATTAATACCTCTTCGGATAAACTAGGAAACGTTATATTTGATACCGCATTGCGGGATGAGCCATTAAACCTAATAGGACAGAGATTCAGAACACGGAATGAGACACGACAAAACAACATTTGAAACATCATCAAATTATGGATTTTGTCATCAAATTGTCCTAGTATTGTCAAACGTCAGTTATCACCCGGTAACGTCCGGCCAGTGTAACTCTCATAGTATTGTGCGGTATTGTGGGGGAGAGAATATTTTGGCGGATAACGTGTAACATTCAATCTGTGCCCGTTATCAGGAAGACATGAGGCGCTCCGCCGGCAGCTCGGAGAGGACGTGTGCTCTGGTATTTCCTGGTAACACCCAGAATGTTAAGTGAGAGTAACAGCGAGAGAGAGACAAGAGGATCCCTTAATAGTTCTGCAGTCAGTGTGACCCGACCAGCACTACCACAGTTTCATTAATAACCCTGTGTGTGTATTCATTCTTTGCAATGCATTGGCAACCCCTCAGTCAGGAAATGGTTAAAGGAATTAGCTGCTGTCTCTGGGAATGTGCAGAATTAGAACGTAAAACCTATTTATATCCAGCCAATAATCCGAATAAACACAGGTACCATCCACTCAACGCGTCACCATCACACCTATACACGGCTGTATACTACATTGTACCAGGTACACAGGCTGCAGTCATATACACACCCATAGTCTTACATATAGATAGCTATGTGCTGTATTGTTACAGACAGATAGCCCTGTGTGTTTCTGTTACAGACAGATAGCCCTGTGATTAGATGTGCTTCCCTTGTTAGCGGCTGTGCTTCCCCTGTGAGCGGCTGTGCTTCCCCTGTGCTTCGCTGTGCTTCCCCTGTGAGCGGCTGTGCTTCCCCTGTCCTTGGCTGTGCTTCCCCTGTGAGCGGCTGTGCTTCCCCATGTGAGCGGCTCTGCTTCCCCTGTGCTTGGCTGTGCTTCCCTTGTGCTTTCTCTGTGAGCGGCTCTGCTTCCCCTGTGCTGCTGTGCTTCCCCTGTGCTTCGCTGTACTTCCCCTGTGCTTGGCTGTGCTTCCCCTGTGCTTACTCTGTGCTTCGCTGTACTTCCCCTGTGCTTGGCTGTGCTTCCCCTGTGCTTTCTCTGTGAGCGGCTCTGCTTCCCCTGTGCTTGGCTGTGCTTCCCCTGTGCTTCCCCTGTGCTTGGCTGTGCTTCCCCTGTGCTTGGCTGTGCTTCCCCTGTGCTTGGCTGTGCTTCCCCTGTGCTTGGCTGTGCTTCCCCTGTGCTTGGCTGTGCTTCCGCTGTGCTTGGCTGTGCTTCCCCTGTGCTTGGCTGTGCTTCCCCTGTGCTTGGCTGTGCTTCCCCTGTGCTTGGCTGTGCTTCCCCTGTGCTTGGCTGTGCTTCCCTTGTGCTTGGCCGTGCTTCCCCTGTGCTTGGCTGTGCTTCCCCTGTGCTTGGCTGTGCTTCCCCTGTGCTTGGCTGTGCTTCCCCTGTGCTTGGCTGTGCTTCCCCTGTGCTTGGCTGTGCTTCCCCTGTGCTTCCCCTGTGCTTGGCTGTGCTTCCCCTGTGCTTGGCTGTGCTTCCCTGTGCTTGGCTGTGCTTCCCTTGTGCTTCCCCTGTGTTTGGCTGTGCTTCCCTTGTGCTTCCCCTGTGCTTGGCTGTGCTTCCCCTGTGCTTGGCTGTGCTTCCCTTGTGCTTCCCCTGTGCTTGGCTGTGCTTCCCCTGTGCTTGGCTGTGCTTCCCTTGTGCTTGGCTGTGCTTCCCCTGTGCTTCCCTTGTGCTTCCCCTGTGCTTGGCTGTGCTTCCCTTGTGCTTCCCCTGTGCTTGGCTGTGCTTCCCCTGTGCTTGGCTGTGCTTCCCCTGTGCTTGGCTGTGCTTCCCCTGTGCTTGGCTGTGCTTCCCTTGTGCTTCCCCTGTGCTTGGCTGTGCTTCCCCTGTGCTTGGCTGTGCTTCCCTTGTGCTTCCCCTGTGCTTCCCCTGTGCTTGGCTGTGCTTCCCCTGTGCTTGGCTGTGCTTCCCTTGTGCTTCCCCTGTGCTTGGCTGTGCTTCCCCTGTGCTTGGCTGTGCTTCCCCTGTGCTTGGCTGTGCTTCCCCTGTGCTTCCCTTGTGCTTCCCCTGTGCTTGGCTGTGCTTCCCCTGTGCTTGGCTGTGCTTCCCCTGTGCTTGGCTGTGCTTCCCCTGTGCTTGGCTGTGCTTCCCCTGTGCTTGTCTGTGCTTCCCCTGTGCTTCCCCTGTGCTTCCCTTGTGCTTCCCCTGTGCTTGGCTGTGCTTCCCCTGTGCTTCCCTTGTGCTTCCCCTGTGCTTGGCTGTGCTTCCCCTGTGCTTGGCTGTGCTTCCCCTGTGCTTCCACTGTGAGCGGACACACTGCTTCCTCTCTGAGCAGCCCAGATACTGCAGGGTTAACACGGCTCATGTCAGAGATGCTATGACAGTTTAACCCCGTCCCTGCCAGAAGCGCCTGCTCTGAGCACCGCACAGGGCGTGCTACACTGAAGCTCTCAGTCAGACAAACCTCACATGTGCTGGGACCGTGCTACAGTTTTACTGCCACGGGGTCTTCTAGGCCTCTCCAGCAGCAAAGGGGTTACTGGTGTCACAATCATATGTCGCTATGTGGGACTGCGCCTTCAACCCCTTAGTGTCGAGCAGGAACACGAGAGAGAAGTAGTTACATGGAAGAGCCTTCTAGCAAAAGTGGTAGGGGGGCGAATATAACCCCACGAATGAAACAATACTTGTGGCAAATACGAGAGTGCGGAGTCTCAGGTTAATGTGCCACGCCAGTCCTTGTGCCAGTGTTTCTGTGCCAGTCCTGTTATGTGTTTGCGTTCTCCCTAATCACAATGACGGATGTTTATAAGCCTCGTCTAGACAATGGACGCCCGGCAATCCCCTGTGTTTATCCGGCAGTTCCTGGCGCGGGGGTGGGAGGGTCTGGGACCGCAGGAAGGAAACGCCAGGTCCCCGCGAGCTCGGACACTGCAGATATCAGGGACGCAGCCTTTGTTCTGACAAATTCCTCTGAACGCCAGATCTGATCCACCCAAAATCATGACATCCGCAGCCAGAGCAGGAAAACACATTCACACACGTTTCACTGAGAGGGGTGGGGGACAGGGAGATGGGGAGAGAGGGGGGTGGGGGGAGAGAGGGGGGTGGGGGGAGAGGGACATGGGGAGACAGGGGGTGGGAGACAGGGAGAGGGGAGACGGGGGTGGGAGACAGAGAGAGGGGGGTGGGGGGGAGAGGGAGATGGGGAGAGAGGGGGGTGGGGGAGAGGGACATGGGGAGACAGGGGGTGGGAGACAGGGAGAGGGGAGACGGGGGTGGGAGACAGAGAGAGGGGAGTAGGGGGGAGAGGGAGATGGGGAGAGAGGGGGGTGGGGGAGAGGGACATGGGGAGACAGGGGGTGGGAGACAGAGAGAGGGGGGTGGGGGGGAGATGGAGATGGGAAGAGAGGGTGGTGGGGGGGGAGAGGATCCAAGGGAGGGAGAAAAGGAGAGGGAGGGAGGGAGAAAAGAAGATGTGAGGGAAAGGGGAGAAATAGAGGGGATGAAGTATAGAGAGGTAAGGAGAGAGAAAGAGGGGGAGGTGGAATGAGGTAGAGAGAGTGGGTGAGGTGAAGAGGAGAGGGAGAGCAAGCAGAGTAAGACTAGCGGCTAGATTCACTAATACTGGGGTACAGAGGTCCAAACTCCAGTTCTCAAGCCCCCCCGCCCCACCAACAGATCAGGTTTTCAGAATATCCCAGCTTCAGCAAAGCTGGCTCAATCATCAACTGAGCCACTGATTGAGCCACCTGTGCTGAAGCAGGGATATTCAGAAAACCTGACCTGTTGGGGGGGTCTTGAGGGCTGAGGTTGAGACCCCCTGCACTAAGGTATTGGCAGTATATACAGTATGTATATACTTATATAGCACCCCCAATGTATGCAGCGCTTCGCAGAATCCGCAAATACAGGGAGATAATATAGAAAGTCCCACTCGTGCATGAAACCGGAAGGATTCCCTGCCCAACAGAGCTTACAATCTAAACGGAACAGAATACCGTAGGAGCACGTGCAGTGTAGAGCGTATTTGCAGGGGAAGTCAGGCGTAGAGGGAGGAGCCACCAACTCAAATCTCCGTTAACCTTTTGTAACCTTCGCCTGTTAATTATAACGCAGTATTCCCTAACGCAAAGAATGTGGCGCTAACCCGGAGTGCCTGGCGTGTTCTGTACCGGCCTCTATTCTAAGGGATATAATATCATGGCCGCCTAAATTCTATTCCTCCCATATTCACTAAGCAGCATTACGTTTAGCACCAGGAAATAACGCGTACCCAGCCCGGGCGTTACTCCCGGGCGTTACTCCCGGGCTGCCTGAGATATAAAAGGGAAGGGATTGGGGAGTGATCAACTAAACCATACTAATTGTATAATGAAACAAATACATTTTAATTGATAATGATATATGAAAGTAGGTGCAACTGTGAACTGAAGTGAATCAGAAAAAGGTGAGGGGTACAGTGACCAGTACTCCAAAAAGAATTCACTTAAATGCACACTACCTATATTTAAAATATAACCTTTAATATCATATACTTAAAACATATATTACCAAAGAAAATGTGTGATAACTATTAAAAATAAATTAAATAAAGTCACTCGTGCTACCAAGAAAGCCTCTCATATGTAGATACTCCAATGTACCATTGGGACTGGAGTATTAGAGGCTACTGAAGGTGCACACAGCCAGGGTGGGCAAATAAGCTCACCACTTCACTAGCTAGCCCGATAAGCGAGTAAATATAGTAGCAGCAGGGACGCGTGATGATGTTGTCAGCCCCTGTTATGGGGCTGTTTTAATACAGTGTTTGTCAGCCATTCATTCTAGATTAGCCATATATATATATAAATGAGTGTAGTAGCTCGGTAATGATTCCTGGGGTATTTTGGCACTGAATACTTGGATATACTGTACCATCTATTTCAAGGTATATGATATACCATCCCTGCTGCTACTATATTTACTCGCTTATCGGGCTAGCTAGTGAAGTGGTGAGCTTATTTGCCCACCCTGGCTGCTTGCACCTTCTGTAGCCTCTAATACTCCAGTCCCAATGGTACATTGGAGTATCTACATATGAGAGGCTTTCTTGGTAGCACAAGTGACTTTATTTAATTTATTTTTAATAGTTATCACACATTTTCTTTGGTAATATATGTTTTAAGTATATGATATTAAAGGTTATATTTTAAATATAGGTAGTGTGCAGTTAAGTGAATTCTATTTGGAGTACTGGTCACTGTACCCCTCACCTTTGCCTGAGATATAGACACATTTAAACATGCTAAATCTATTCAAATGATTGACATTTGCATATTTCCCAGGTATCGCAGGGCTGTGTTCACCTCCTGTACCCAGATACCGGAGAAGCATGATGTAAGGGATTGGGTGATATGTCTAGAACTTTCCCAACCTTAGAGGGGTCTTCTACATGAGTACAATCGATCACCCAATGGCCGAGATCCATCAAACAGTGGCGCAGAATATGGCGCCCCTAGACCTGGCCACTGACTTGAATCCTAGTTTCGTTAAATCCCGGCCTGTGAGTGGGACAGAACGTCATTACAATCTAGAACTGCTGCTGTCTGCTCGGAACCCAGCGAGATCCTGGGGGTGAGCGATGCATCCATCTCTCAGTAATGTCTGTGATCGCCTGCCTCACCGGCGGAGAAAATCTTTGCATAATTACGATACGGGTATTTCAATTGGGGATCCACGTTTATTGATCTAAGCCAGGGGCGCCAACTCCAGTCCTCAAGGGCCAGCAACAGGTCAGGTTTCAGGATATCCCTGCTTCAGCACAGGTGGCTGAGTCACTCAAAGACTGAGCAACTAATTGAGCCATCTGTGCTGAAGCAGGAATATCCTGTGAGCCTGACCTGTTGGTGGCCATTGAGGACTGGAGTTGTCCCTTCTCTGGCAGAGGGGAAGTCAGGCATTTAAAACATCTAAATGAAACAATAATGTGTCTAAATGTGGCCGGCTGCGGGCTCAGCGTTTGGTTTTAGCTGTTGTTCTCATGAGGATTTCCAGAACTTTCTGCAGCAAAATACAAAGTAACAGAATGAGACACACGTGTAATGTTTGTATTGTTACTCTTCCTTTCAGCCACCGAAGATAGCAACAAATCGGCAACTAAGAAGCTTATGAGTAAAAGGACCTCCTCACACGTGGACACTACGTACAGGACCTCCTCACACGTGGACACCACATACATGTCCACCGCCTTCGCCAGAGCTGGGGACAGGACGTTGTTATCAGTAACTAATGCCAGCGTGTCTGCAGATAGCCCGGAGATAACGACTGATTATAACGCGGCTTCGGATGCAGACTTAGCAGGGTCCTCTCACACGGCAAGACAAAGGCATGAGACTGGCATCTCAACATGGGACGCTGGCATCTCAACACGGGACGCTGGCATCTCAACACGGGACGCTGGCATCTCAACACGGGACGCTGGCATCTCAACACGGGACGCTGGCATCTCAACACGGGACGCTGGCATCTCAACACAGGACGCTGGCATCTCAACACGGGACGCTGACATCTTAACACGGGACGTTGGCATCTCAACACGGGATGCTGACATCTCAACACAGGATGCTGGCATCTCAACACGGGATGCTGGCATCTCAACACAGGACGCTGACATCTCAACACGGGACGCTGGCATCTCAACACGGGACGCTGGCATCTCAACACGGGACGCTGGCATCTCAACACGGGACGCTGGCACCTCAACACGGGACTCTGGCATCTTAAAACGGGACACTGGCACCTCAACACGGGACTCTGGCACCTCAACACGGCACTCTGGCACCTCAACACAGCACTCTGGCACCTCCAAACGGGACTCTGGCACCTCCAAACGGGACTCTGGCACCTCCACACGGGACGCTGGCACCTCCACACGGGACTCTGGCACCTCCACACGGGACTCTGGCACCTCCACACAGGACTCTGGCACCTCAACAAGGGGCTCTGGCACCTCAACACGGGACTCTGGCACCTCAACATGGGACTCTGGCACCTTCACACTGGACTCTGGCAACTCAACACGGGATGCTGGCAACTCAACACGGGACTCTGGCACCTCCACACGGCACTCTGGCACCTCCACACGGGACTCTGGCACCTCAACACGGGACTCTGGCACCTCAACAAGGGGCTCTGGCACCTCAACAAGGGGCTCTGGCACCTCAACACGGGACTCTGGCACCTCCACACGGGACTCTGGTACCTCCACACGGGACTCTGGCACCTTCACACTGGACTCTGGCAACTCAACACGGGATGCTGGCAACTCAACACGGGACTCTGGCACCTCCACACGGCACTCTGGCACCTCAACACGGGACTCTGGCACCTCAACAAGGGGCTCTGGCACCTCAACACGGGACTCTGGCACCTCCACACGGGACTCTGGTACCTCCACACGGGACTCTGGCACCTTCACACTGGACTCTGGCAACTCAACACGGGATGCTGGCAACTCAACACGGGACTCTGGCACCTCCACACGGGACTCTGGCACCTCAACACGGGACTCTGGCACCTCAACACGGGACTCTGGCATCTTAAAATGGGACACTGGCAACTCAACACAGGACTCTGGCACCTCAACACGGGACTCTGGCACCTCCACACGGGAATCTGGCACCTCCACCCGGGACTCTGGCACCTCCACCCGGGACTCTGGCACCTCCACCTGGGACTCTGGCACCTCCACCCGGGACTCTGGCACCTCCACCCAGGACTCTGGCACCGCAACACGGAACTCTGGCACCTCAACACAGGTCTCTGGCACCTCAACACGGGTCTCTGGCACCTCAACACGGGACACTGGTACCTTAACACGGGACACTGGCACCTCCACACGGGACTCTGGCACCTCCACACGGGACTCTGGCACCTCCACACGGGACTCTGGCACCTCCACACGGGACTCTGGCACCTCCACACGGGACTCTGGCACCTCCACACGGGAGTCTGGCACCTCCACACTGGACTCTGGCACCTCCACACTGGACTCTGGCAACTCATCACGAGATGCTGGCAACTCAACATGGCACTCTGGCACCTCCACACGGGGCTCTGGCACCTCAACACGGGACTCTGGCATCTTAAAATGGGACAGTGGCACCTCCACATGGGACTCTGGCACCTCCACACGGGACTCTGGCAACTCATCACGGGATGCTGGCAACTCAACACGGCACTCTGGCACCTCCACACGGGACTCTGGCACCTCAACACGGGACTCTGACACCTCAACACAGGACTCTGGCACCTCCACACGGGACTCTGGCACCTCCACACGGGACTCTGGCACCTCCACACGGAACTCTGGCACCTCAACACGGGTCTCTGGCACCTCAACACGGGACTCTGGCACCTCAACACGGAACTCTGGCACCTCAACATGGGACTCTGGCACCTCAACACGAGACTCTGGCATCTTAAAACGGGACACTGGCACCTCAACACGGGACTCTGGCACCTCCACATGGGACTCTGCTACTTCCACACGGGACTCTGGCACCTCCACACGGGACTCTGGCACCTCCACACGGGACTCTGGCACCTCCACACGGGACTCCGGCACCTCAGTGCCTGGCACAGACCCCCTGCTGACCTCTTCCTATAGGATACTCACCTACTCATCTTCCAGTGCCCACCACACTTTGGATTCCACAATTCCTTTCACTAGTGTCCCAGTCACCGCTCCACATACAACAGACATGTTTACAGGGACAGATGTTATGACTAGTAAGTCAGAGTCCGGAGCAGCGAATACATCTGAGCCCTTGTATACAGACTTGCCATCATCATCATTTTCTTCCTCATCCAACAACTCATCACTGTCTATCTCTGTATCTTCATCGTCCACATTGTATATTTCAGCTTCCACCCAATTCTCCAGTGAGTCATTTTCTTCTTCTCCAGGAGAAGTGGCCACATTTTCCTCCTCCTCCTCCTCCTCCTCCTCCTCCTCCTCCTCCCTGGCCACAGAGTCTTCATCATCTGATGTCTTCTCTTCATCTCCTATTCCATTAACATCAGTTTTATCAGCTCAGTCCTCTTCCTCATTTTCCCCTTCTCTCTCTGAGATTCCCCCACTCTCTTTCTCCACGGCTTCCTATTTCTCTCCAACACCGATATCCACGCTACCTGCATTTACTCCTGTGTCATCTACAACGTTACTTCCACCATCGTCCCACACTGCACCATCTTCAGCAGATAGCACAGAGACCAGTGTCTCCCTTGTAACACCGTCACTCAGTCAGACTGTGGAGTCTTCAACAACCTCACAAAGTTCAGTAACTGGACACATCCCCCGGACCGACCAACCTGTGGGACACAGCACTGTCACTTCGTTTGATGGAGCTCTGAACAGCTCATCTCTCACCGGAACAGAAGACTTATTTCTGGGGACCCTGACACCGCAGGATGGAACTTCGCTGATAATCACTTCAACTGAGGAATCAAGGACACAAAGTGTTGCAGCAACAACACCCCTCTCTGAAGCTCCATCACAGCCAACGGAATCTGTTCCACCTACCACAACTTCCAAGAGTCTTCTCATACCGTTCCATTATAACACAGAGGGATTTCCCCAGTCTACCCTCAGGACTACGGGACCGGGTAACTCTGGACTGACCACAGGTTATTCAAACAGTCAGGGGGCAACAGGCAGCACCACTACAATGGATTATAACACTGTAATCTCAAGGTCATATCTAGGAACAAGTACTGCAGTGAGTACCAAAAGCAGGAAGACAGGTGCTCAAACCACAGCAACTTCTGGCAAAATGACTGGGGTATATTCCACCACCTCTGTGACGAAACCACCCACTTCCACTCTCTCCACTTCCACTCTCTCCACTACCACAGCATCAGCAGCAGCAGAAACAGGTCAGGCTCCCAGTGCACTGTGCATTTGTATAGTGGTGGCAGCGGAGGGATTAGCATAAATGTTTTATCTCACTGATGTTTTGGGGGGTTTTGCAGCCAGACCTTGCTCACCCAACCCCTGTCAGAATGGGGGCCTCTGTGTGGCTGATGATCGTATCCAAGCGTCCAGATGTGAGTGTCCGTCTGCCTGGCAAGGAGAGCACTGTGGGAGAGGTAAGTACCAGCGTACAGTGAATATCGGGGTGTTGTACGGCCCCCACACTGTGTGTAATGAGAATTTACGGAATAATGGAAATGATAAAAGCTATACTTATTCTTTTAGACATTAAAGGCTTCAGCTACCTCTGAAGTTAACATAGAAGGAGTATGCATGGCATGTATTCCCGCATCCCGAAGGTGTCCCCAAATGAATGGGAAAGCATTTTGTTGAGTTAGTTGGAGACATTATAATGTATTTCCATAACCGTTACCTGGCTGTGCACACTGTTTAATGCTCGTTTATACATCCACTCGCAGAACAATGCTATTATGTGAGACGTGTGGATGGTGGGAGCCCGTGTGAGACGTGTGGGGGTGGGAGCCTGTTTGAGATGTGTGGGTGTAAGAGCCTGTGTGAGACGTGTGGGGGTGGGAGCCTGTGTGAGACGTGTGGGGGTGGGAGCCTGTGTGAGACGTGTGGGGGTGGGAGCCTGTGTGAGACGTGTGGGGGTGGGAGCCTGTGTGAGACGTGTGGGGGTGGGAGCCTGTGTGAGACGTGTGGGGGTGGGAGCCTGTGTGAGACGTGTGGGGGTGGGAGCCTGTGTGAGACGTGTGGGGGTGGGAGCCTGTGTCACACGTGTGGGGGTGGGAGCCTGTGTGAGACGTGTGGGGGTGGGAGCCTGTGTGAGACGTGTGGGGGTGGGAGCCTGTGTGAGACGTGTGGGGGTGGGAGCCTGTGTGAGACGTGTGGATGGTGGGAGTCTGTGTGAGACGTGTGGATGGGGGGAGCCTGTGTGAGACGTGTGGATGGTGGGAGCCTGTGTGAGACGTGTGGATGGGGGGAGCCTCTGTGAGACGTGTGGATGGTGGGAGCCTGTGTGAGACGTGTCGATGGGGGGAGCCTGTGGGAGACGTGTGGGGGTGGGAGCCTGTGTGAGACGTGTGGGGGTGGGAGCCTGTGTGAGACGTGTGGATGGTGGGAGCCTGTGTGAGACGTGTGGATGGTGGTAGCCTGTGTGAGATGTGTGTGGGGGTGGGAGCCTGTGTGAGACGTGTGGGGGTGGGAGCCTGTGTGAGACGTGTGGGGGTGGGAGCCTGTGTGAGACGTGTGGGGGTGGGAGCCTGTGTGAGACGTGTGGGGGTGGGAGCCTGTGTGAGACGTGTGGGGGTGGGAGCCTGTGAGAGACGTGTGGGGGTGGGAGCCTGTGTGAGACGTGTGGGGGTGGGCACCTGTGTGACACGTGTGGGGGTGGGAGCCTGTGTGAGACGTGTGGGGGTGGGAGCCTGTGTGAGACGTGTGGGGGTGGGAGCCTGTGTGAGACGTGTGGGGGTGGGAGCCTGTGTGAGACGTGTGGATGGTGGGAGTCTGTGTGAGACGTGTGGATGGGGGGAGCCTGTGTGAGACGTGTGGATGGTGGGAGCCTGTGTGAGACGTGTGGATGGGGGGAGCCTCTGTGAGACGTGTGGATGGTGGGAGCCTGTGTGAGACGTGTCGATGGGGTGAGCCTGTGTGAGACGTGTGGGGGTGGGAGCCTGTGTGAGACGTGTGGGGGTGGGAGCCTGTGTGAGACGTGTGGGGGCGGGAGCCTGTGTGAGACGTGTGGGGGTGGGACCTGTGTGAGACGTGTGGGGGTGGGAGCCTGTGTGAGACGTGTGGATGGGGGGAGCCTGTGTGAGACGTGTGGATGGAGGGAGCCTGTGTGAGACGTGTGGATGGTGGGAGCCTGTGTGAGACGTTTGGATGGTGGGAGCCTGTGTGAGACGTGTGGATGGTGGGAGCCTGTGTGAGACGTGTGGGGGCGGGAGCCTGTGTGAGACGTGTGGGGGTGGGACCTGTGTGAGACGTGTGGGGGCGGGAGCCTGTGTGAGACGTGTGGGGGTGGGAGCCTGTGTGAGACGTGTGGATGGGGGGAGCCTGTGTGAGACGTGTGGATGGTGGGAGCCTGTGTGAGACGTGTGGATGGTGGGAGCCTGTGTGAGACGTGTGGATGGGGGGAGCCTGTGTGAGATGTGTGGGGGTGGGAGCTTGTGTGAGACGTGTGGATGGTGGGAGCCTGTGTGAGACGTGTGGACGGGGGGAGCCTCTGTGAGATGTGTGGATGGTGGGAGCCTGTGTGAGACCTGTGGATGGGGGGAGACTGTGTGAGACATGTGGGGGCAGGAGCCTGTGTGAGACGTGTGGGGACGGGACCTGTGTGAGACGTGTGGGGGTGGGAGGCTGTGTGAGACGTGTGGATGGTGGGAGCCTGTGTGAGACGTGTGGATGGGGGGAGCCTGTGTGAGACGTGTGGATGGGGGGAGCCTGTGTGAGACGTGTGGATGGTGGGAGCCTGTGTGGGACGTGTGGAGGATGGGAGCCTGTGTGAGTCGTGTGGATGGTGGGAGCCTGTGTGAGACGTGTGTGGGGGTGGGAGCCTGTGTGAGATGTGTGGATGGTGGGAGCCTGTGTGAGACGTGTGGGGGTGGGAGCCTGTGTGAGACGTGTGGGGGTGGGAGCCTGTGTGAGACGTGTGGATGGTGGGAGCCTGTGTGAGACGTGTGGATGGTGGGAGCCTGTGTGAGACGTGTGGATGGTGGGAGCCTGTGTGAGACGTGTGGATGGTGGGAGCCTGTGTGAGACGTGTGGATGGTGGGAGCCTGTGTGAGACGTGTGGATGGTGGGAGCCTGTGTGAGACTTGTGGGGGTGGGAGCCTGTGGGAGACTTGTGGGGGTGGGAGCCTGTGTGAGACGTGTGGATGGTGGGAGCCTGTGTGAGACGTGTGGATGGTGGGAGCCTGTGTGAGACGTGTGGATGGTGGTAGCCTGTGTGAGATGTGTGTGGGGGTGGGAGCCTGTGTGAGACGTGTGGGGGTGGGAGCCTGTGTGAGACGTGTGGATGGTGGGAGCCTGTGTGAGACGTGTGGATGGTGGGAGCCTGTGTGAGACGTGTGGATGGGGGGAGCCTGTGTGAGACGTGTGGGGGTGGGAGCCTGTGTGAGACGTGTGGATGGTGGGAGCCTGTGTGAGACGTGTGGATGGGGGGAGCCTCTGTGAGACGTGTGGATGGTGGGAGCCTGTGTGAGACGTGTGGATGGGGGGAGCCTGTGTGAGACGTGTGGATGGGGGGAGCCTGTGTGAGACGTGTGGATGGGGGGAGCCTGTGTGAGACGTGTGGATGGTGGGAGCCTGTGTGAGACGTGTGGATGGGGGGAGCCTCTGTGAGACGTGTGGATGGGGGGAGCCTGTGTGAGACGTGTGGATGGTGGGAGCCTGTGTGAGACGTGTGGATGGGGGGAGCCTGTGTGAGACGTGTGGATGGGGGGAGCCTGTGTGAGACGTGTGGATGGTGGGAGCCTGTGTGAGACGTGTCGATGGGGGGAGCCTGTGTGAGACGTGTGGGGGTGGGAGCCTGTGTGAGACGTGTGGGGGTGGGAGCCTGTGTGAGACGTGTGGGGGCGGGACCTGTGTGAGACGTGTGGGGGTGGGAGCCTGTGTGAGACGTGTGGATGGGGGGAGCCTGTGTGAGACGTGTGGATGGAGGGAGCCTGTGTGAGACGTGTGGATGGTGGGAGCCTGTGTGAGACGTGTGGATGGTGGGAGCCTGTGTGAGACGTGTGGATGGGGGGAGCCTGTGTGAGATGTGTGGGGGTGGGAGCTTGTGTGAGACGTGTGGATGGTGGGAGCCTGTGTGAGACGTGTGGATGGGGGGAGCCTCTGTGAGACGTGTGGATGGTGGGAGCCTGTGTGAGACCTGTGGATGGGGGGAGCCTGTGTGAGACGTGTGGATGGTGGGAGCCTGTGTGAGACGTGTGGATGGGGGGAGCCTGTGTGAGACGTGTGGATGGGGGGAGCCTGTGTGAGACGTGTGGATGGTGGGAGCCTGTGTGAGACGTGTGGATGGTGGGAGCCTGTGTGAGATGTGTGTGGGGGTGGGAGCCTGTGTGAGACGTGTGGATGGGGGGAGCTTCTGTGAGACGTGTGGATGGTGGGAGCCTGTGTGAGACGTGTCGATGGGGTGAGCCTGTGTGAGACGTGTGGGGGTGGGAGCCTGTGTGAGACGTGTGGGGGTGGGAGCCTGTGTGAGACGTGTGGGGGCGGGAGCCTGTGTGAGACGTGTGGGGGCGGGACCTGTGTGAGACGTGTGGGGGTGGGAGCCTGTGTGAGACGTGTGGATGGGGGGAGCCTGTGTGAGACGTGTGGATGGAGGGAGCCTGTGTGAGACGTGTGGATGGTGGGAGCCTGTGTGAGATGTTTGGATGGTGGGAGCCTGTGTGAGACGTGTGGATGGTGGGAGCCTGTGTGAGACGTGTGGGGGCGGGAGCCTGTGTGAGACGTGTGGGGGTGGGAGCCTGTGTGAGACGTGTGGGGGCGGGAGCCTGTGTGAGACGTGTGGGGGTGGGAGCCTGTGTGAGACGTGTGGATGGGGGGAGCCTGTGTGAGACGTGTGGATGGTGGGAGCCTGTGTGAGACGTGTGGATGGTGGGAGCCTGTGTGAGACGTGTGGATGGGGGGAGCCTGTGTGAGATGTGTGGGGGTGGGAGCTTGTGTGAGACGTGTGGATGGTGGGAGCCTGTGTGAGACGTGTGGACGGGGGGAGCCTCTGTGAGATGTGTGGATGGTGGGAGCCTGTGTGAGACCTGTGGATGGGGGGAGCCTGTGTGAGACATGTGGGGGCGGGAGCCTGTGTGAGACGTGTGGGGACGGGACCTGTGTGAGACGTGTGGGGGTGGGAGGCTGTGTGAGACGTGTGGGGGTGGGAGGCTGTGTGAGACGTGTGGATGGTGGGAGCCTGTGTGAGACGTGTGGATGGGGGGAGCCTGTGTGAGACGTGTGGATGGGGGGAGCCTGTGTGAGACGTGTGGATGGTGGGAGCCTGTGTGGGACGTGTGGATGGTGGGAGCCTGTGTGAGTCGTGTGGATGGTGGGAGCCTGTGTGAGACGTGTGTGGGGGTGGGAGCCTGTGTGAGATGTGTGGATGGTGGGAGCCTGTGTGAGACGTGTGGGGGTGGGAGCCTGTGTGAGACGTGTGGGGGTGGGAGCCTGTGTGAGACGTGTGGATGGTGGGAGCCTGTGTGAGACGTGTGGATGGTGGGAGCCTGTGTGAGACGTGTGGATGGTGGGAGCCTGTGTGAGACGTGTGGATGGTGGGAGCCTGTGTGAGACGTGTGGATGGTGGGAGCCTGTGTGAGACGTGTGGATGGTGGGAGCCTGTGTGAGACTTGTGGGGGTGGGAGCCTGTGGGAGACTTGTGGGGGTGGGAGCCTGTGTGAGACGTGTGGATGGTGGGAGCCTGTGTGAGACGTGTGGATGGTGGGAGCCTGTGTGAGACGTGTGGATGGTGGTAGCCTGTGTGAGATGTGTGTGGGGGTGGGAGCCTGTGTGAGACGTGTGGGGGTGGGAGCCTGTGTGAGACGTGTGGATGGTGGGAGCCTGTGTGAGACGTGTGGATGGTGGGAGCCTGTGTGAGACGTGTGGATGGGGGGAGCCTGTGTGAGACGTGTGGGGGTGGGAGCCTGTGTGAGACGTGTGGGGGTGGGAGCCTGTGTGAGACGTGTGGATGGGGGGAGCCTGTGTGAGACGTGTGGATGGTGGGAGCCTGTGTGAGACGTGTGGATGGTGGGAGCCTGTGTGAGACGTGTGGATGGGGGGAGCCTGTGTGAGATGTGTGGGGGTGGGAGCTTGTGTGAGACGTGTGGATGGTGGGAGCCTGTGTGAGACGTGTGGACGGGGGGAGCCTCTGTGAGATGTGTGGATGGTGGGAGCCTGTGTGAGACCTGTGGATGGGGGGAGCCTGTGTGAGACATGTGGGGGCGGGAGCCTGTGTGAGACGTGTGGGGACGGGACCTGTGTGAGACGTGTGGGGGTGGGAGGCTGTGTGAGACGTGTGGGGGTGGGAGGCTGTGTGAGACGTGTGGATGGTGGGAGCCTGTGTGAGACGTGTGGATGGGGGGAGCCTGTGTGAGACGTGTGGATGGGGGGAGCCTGTGTGAGACGTGTGGATGGTGGGAGCCTGTGTGGGACGTGTGGATGGTGGGAGCCTGTGTGAGTCGTGTGGATGGTGGGAGCCTGTGTGAGACGTGTGTGGGGGTGGGAGCCTGTGTGAGATGTGTGGATGGTGGGAGCCTGTGTGAGACGTGTGGGGGTGGGAGCCTGTGTGAGACGTGTGGGGGTGGGAGCCTGTGTGAGACGTGTGGATGGTGGGAGCCTGTGTGAGACGTGTGGATGGTGGGAGCCTGTGTGAGACGTGTGGATGGTGGGAGCCTGTGTGAGACGTGTGGATGGTGGGAGCCTGTGTGAGACGTGTGGATGGTGGGAGCCTGTGTGAGACGTGTGGATGGTGGGAGCCTGTGTGAGACTTGTGGGGGTGGGAGCCTGTGGGAGACTTGTGGGGGTGGGAGCCTGTGTGAGACGTGTGGATGGTGGGAGCCTGTGTGAGACGTGTGGATGGTGGGAGCCTGTGTGAGACGTGTGGATGGTGGTAGCCTGTGTGAGATGTGTGTGGGGGTGGGAGCCTGTGTGAGACGTGTGGGGGTGGGAGCCTGTGTGAGACGTGTGGATGGTGGGAGCCTGTGTGAGACGTGTGGATGGTGGGAGCCTGTGTGAGACGTGTGGATGGGGGGAGCCTGTGTGAGACGTGTGGGGGTGGGAGCCTGTGTGAGACGTGTGGATGGTGGGAGCCTGTGTGAGACGTGTGGATGGGGGGAGCCTCTGTGAGACGTGTGGATGATGGGAGCCTGTGTGAGACGTGTGGATGGTGGGAGCCTGTGTGAGACGTGTGGATGGGGGGAGCCTTTGTGAGACGTGTGGATGGGGGGAGCCTGTGTGAGACGTGTGGATGGTGGGAGCCTGTGTGAGACGTGTGGATGGGGGGAGCCTCTGTGAGACGTGTGGATGGGGGGAGCCTGTGTGAGACGTGTGGATGGTGGGAGCCTGTGTGAGACGTGTGGATGGGGGGAGCCTGTGTGAGACGTGTGGATGGTGGGAGCCTGTGTGAGACGTGTGGATGGGGGGAGCCTGTGTGAGACGTGTGGATGGGGGGAGCCTGTGTGAGACGTGTGGATGGTGGGAGCCTGTGTGAGACGTGTCGATGGGGGGAGCCTGTGTGAGACGTGTGGGGGTGGGAGCCTGTGTGAGACGTGTGGGGGTGGGAGCCTGTGTGAGACGTGTGGGGGTGGGAGCCTGTGTGAGACGTGTGGATGGGGGGAGCCTGTGTGAGACATGTGGATGGGGGGAGCCTGTGTGAGACATGTGGATGGAGGGAGCCTGTGTGAGACGTGTGGATGGTGGGAGCCTGTGTGAGACGTGTGGATGGTGGGAGCCTGTGTGAGACGTGTGGATGGGGGGAGCCTGTGTGAGATGTGTGGGGGTGGGAGCTTGTGTGAGGCGTGTGGATGGTGGGAGCCTGTGTGAGACGTGTAGATGGGGGGAGCCTCTGTGAGACGTGTGGATGGTGGGAGCCTGTGTGAGACGTGTGGATGGGGGGAGCCTGTGTGAGACGTGTGGATGGGGGGAGCCTGTGTGAGACGTGTGGATGGTGGGAGCCTGTGTGAGACGTGTGGATGGTGGGAGCCTGTGTGAGATGTGTGTGGGGGTGGGAGCCTGTGTGAGACGTGTGGATGGTGGGAGCCTGTGTGAGACGTGTGGGTGTGGGAGCCTGTGTGAGACGTGTGGGGGTGGGAGCCTGTGTGAGATGTGTGGGGGTGGGAGCCTGTGTGAGACGTGTGGATGGTGGGAGCCTGTGTGAGACGTGTGGATGGTGGGAGCCTGTGTGAGACGTGTGGATGGTGGGAGCCTGTGTGAGACGTGTGGATGGTGGGAGCCTGTGTGAGACGTGTGGATGGTGGGAGCCTGTGTGAGACGTGTGGATGGTGGGAGCCTGTGTGAGATGTGTGTGGGGGTGGGAGCCTGTGTGAGACGTGTGGATGGTGGGAGCCTGTGTGAGACGTGTGGGTGTGGGAGCCTGTGTGAGACGTGTGGGGGTGGGAGCCTGTGTGAGATGTGTGGGGGTGGGAGCCTGTGTGAGACGTGTGGATGGTGGGAGCCTGTGTGAGACGTGTGGATGGTGGGAGCCTGTGTGAGACGTGTGGATGGTGGGAGCCTGTGTGAGACGTGTGGATGGTGGGAGCCTGTGTGAGACGTGTGGATGGTGGGAGCCTGTGTGAGACGTGTGGATGGTGGGAGCCTGTGTGAGACGTGTGGGGGTGGGAGCCTGTGGGAGACGTGTGGGGGTGGGAGCCTGTGTGAGACGTGTGGATGGTGGGAGCCTGTGTGAGACGTGTGGATGGGGGGAGCCTGTGTGAGACGTGTGGATGGGGGGAGCCTGTGTGAGACGTGTGGATGGTGGGAGCCTGTGTGAGACGTGTCGATGGGGGGAGCCTGTGTGAGACGTGTGGGGGTGGGAGCCTGTGTGAGACGTGTGGGGGTGGGAGCCTGTGTGAGACGTGTGGGGGTGGGAGCCTGTGTGAGACGTGTGGATGGGGGGAGCCTGTGTGAGACATGTGGATGGGGGGAGCCTGTGTGAGACATGTGGATGGAGGGAGCCTGTGTGAGACGTGTGGATGGTGGGAGCCTGTGTGAGACGTGTGGATGGTGGGAGCCTGTGTGAGACGTGTGGATGGGGGGAGCCTGTGTGAGATGTGTGGGGGTGGGAGCTTGTGTGAGGCGTGTGGATGGTGGGAGCCTGTGTGAGACGTGTAGATGGGGGGAGCCTCTGTGAGACGTGTGGATGGTGGGAGCCTGTGTGAGACGTGTGGATGGGGGGAGCCTGTGTGAGACGTGTGGATGGGGGGAGCCTGTGTGAGACGTGTGGATGGTGGGAGCCTGTGTGAGACGTGTGGATGGTGGGAGCCTGTGTGAGATGTGTGTGGGGGTGGGAGCCTGTGTGAGACGTGTGGATGGTGGGAGCCTGTGTGAGACGTGTGGATGGGGGGAGCCTGTGTGAGACGTGTGGATGGGGGGAGCCTGTGTGAGACGTGTGGATGGTGGGAGCCTGTGTGAGACGTGTCGATGGGGGGAGCCTGTGTGAGACGTGTGGGGGTGGGAGCCTGTGTGAGACGTGTGGGGGTGGGAGCCTGTGTGAGACGTGTGGGGGTGGGAGCCTGTGTGAGACGTGTGGATGGGGGGAGCCTGTGTGAGACATGTGGATGGAGGGAGCCTGTGTGAGACGTGTGGATGGTGGGAGCCTGTGTGAGACGTGTGGATGGTGGGAGCCTGTGTGAGACGTGTGGATGGGGGGAGCCTGTGTGAGATGTGTGGGGGTGGGAGCTTGTGTGAGGCGTGTGGATGGTGGGAGCCTGTGTGAGACGTGTAGATGGGGGGAGCCTCTGTGAGACGTGTGGATGGTGGGAGCCTGTGTGAGACGTGTGGATGGGGGGAGCCTGTGTGAGACGTGTGGATGGGGGGAGCCTGTGTGAGACGTGTGGATGGTGGGAGCCTGTGTGAGACGTGTGGATGGTGGGAGCCTGTGTGAGATGTGTGTGGGGGTGGGAGCCTGTGTGAGACGTGTGGATGGTGGGAGCCTGTGTGAGACGTGTGGGGGTGGGAGCCTGTGTGAGACGTGTGGGGGTGGGAGCCTGTGTGAGATGTGTGGGGGTGGGAGCCTGTGTGAGACGTGTGGATGGTGGGAGCCTGTGTGAGACTTGTGGGGGTGGGAGCCTGTGGGAGACTTGTGGGGGTGGGAGCCTGTGTGAGACGTGTGGATGGTGGGAGCCTGTGTGAGACGTGTGGATGGTGGGAGCCTGTGTGAGACGTGTGGATGGTGGTAGCCTGTGTGAGATGTGTGTGGGGGTGGGAGCCTGTGTGAGACGTGTGGGGGTGGGAGCCTGTGTGAGACGTGTGGATGGTGGGAGCCTGTGTGAGACGTGTGGATGGTGGGAGCCTGTGTGAGACGTGTGGATGGGGGGAGCCTGTGTGAGACGTGTGGGGGTGGGAGCCTGTGTGAGACGTGTGGATGGTGGGAGCCTGTGTGAGACGTGTGGATGGGGGGAGCCTCTGTGAGACGTGTGGATGATGGGAGCCTGTGTGAGACGTGTGGATGGTGGGAGCCTGTGTGAGACGTGTGGATGGGGGGAGCCTTTGTGAGACGTGTGGATGGGGGGAGCCTGTGTGAGACGTGTGGATGGTGGGAGCCTGTGTGAGACGTGTGGATGGGGGGAGCCTCTGTGAGACGTGTGGATGGGGGGAGCCTGTGTGAGACGTGTGGATGGTGGGAGCCTGTGTGAGACGTGTGGATGGGGGGAGCCTGTGTGAGACGTGTGGATGGTGGGAGCCTGTGTGAGACGTGTGGATGGGGGGAGCCTGTGTGAGACGTGTGGATGGGGGGAGCCTGTGTGAGACGTGTGGATGGTGGGAGCCTGTGTGAGACGTGTCGATGGGGGGAGCCTGTGTGAGACGTGTGGGGGTGGGAGCCTGTGTGAGACGTGTGGGGGTGGGAGCCTGTGTGAGACGTGTGGGGGTGGGAGCCTGTGTGAGACGTGTGGATGGGGGGAGCCTGTGTGAGACATGTGGATGGGGGGAGCCTGTGTGAGACATGTGGATGGAGGGAGCCTGTGTGAGACGTGTGGATGGTGGGAGCCTGTGTGAGACGTGTGGATGGTGGGAGCCTGTGTGAGACGTGTGGATGGGGGGAGCCTGTGTGAGATGTGTGGGGGTGGGAGCTTGTGTGAGGCGTGTGGATGGTGGGAGCCTGTGTGAGACGTGTAGATGGGGGGAGCCTCTGTGAGACGTGTGGATGGTGGGAGCCTGTGTGAGACGTGTGGATGGGGGGAGCCTGTGTGAGACGTGTGGATGGGGGGAGCCTGTGTGAGACGTGTGGATGGTGGGAGCCTGTGTGAGACGTGTGGATGGTGGGAGCCTGTGTGAGATGTGTGTGGGGGTGGGAGCCTGTGTGAGACGTGTGGATGGTGGGAGCCTGTGTGAGACGTGTGGGTGTGGGAGCCTGTGTGAGACGTGTGGGGGTGGGAGCCTGTGTGAGATGTGTGGGGGTGGGAGCCTGTGTGAGACGTGTGGATGGTGGGAGCCTGTGTGAGACGTGTGGATGGTGGGAGCCTGTGTGAGACGTGTGGATGGTGGGAGCCTGTGTGAGACGTGTGGATGGTGGGAGCCTGTGTGAGACGTGTGGATGGTGGGAGCCTGTGTGAGACGTGTGGATGGTGGGAGCCTGTGTGAGACGTGTGGGGGTGGGAGCCTGTGGGAGACGTGTGGGGGTGGGAGCCTGTGTGAGACGTGTGGATGGTGGGAGCCTGTGTGAGACGTGTGGATGGGGGGAGCCTGTGTGAGACGTGTGGATGGGGGGAGCCTGTGTGAGACGTGTGGATGGTGGGAGCCTGTGTGAGACGTGTCGATGGGGGGAGCCTGTGTGAGACGTGTGGGGGTGGGAGCCTGTGTGAGACGTGTGGGGGTGGGAGCCTGTGTGAGACGTGTGGGGGTGGGAGCCTGTGTGAGACGTGTGGATGGGGGGAGCCTGTGTGAGACGTGTGGATGGGGGGAGCCTGTGTGAGACGTGTGGATGGAGGGAGCCTGTGTGAGACGTGTGGATGGTGGGAGCCTGTGTGAGACGTGTGGATGGTGGGAGCCTGTGTGAGACGTGTGGATGGGGGGAGCCTGTGTGAGATGTGTGGGGGTGGGAGCTTGTGTGAGGCGTGTGGATGGTGGGAGCCTGTGTGAGACGTGTAGATGGGGGGAGCCTCTGTGAGACGTGTGGATGGTGGGAGCCTGTGTGAGACGTGTGGATGGGGGGAGCCTGTGTGAGACGTGTGGATGGGGGGAGCCTGTGTGAGACGTGTGGATGGTGGGAGCCTGTGTGAGACGTGTGGATGGTGGGAGCCTGTGTGAGATGTGTGTGGGGGTGGGAGCCTGTGTGAGACGTGTGGATGGTGGGAGCCTGTGTGAGACGTGTGGATGGGGGGAGCCTGTGTGAGACGTGTGGATGGGGGGAGCCTGTGTGAGACGTGTGGATGGTGGGAGCCTGTGTGAGACGTGTCGATGGGGGGAGCCTGTGTGAGACGTGTGGGGGTGGGAGCCTGTGTGAGACGTGTGGGGGTGGGAGCCTGTGTGAGACGTGTGGGGGTGGGAGCCTGTGTGAGACGTGTGGATGGGGGGAGCCTGTGTGAGACATGTGGATGGAGGGAGCCTGTGTGAGACGTGTGGATGGTGGGAGCCTGTGTGAGACGTGTGGATGGTGGGAGCCTGTGTGAGACGTGTGGATGGGGGGAGCCTGTGTGAGATGTGTGGGGGTGGGAGCTTGTGTGAGGCGTGTGGATGGTGGGAGCCTGTGTGAGACGTGTAGATGGGGGGAGCCTCTGTGAGACGTGTGGATGGTGGGAGCCTGTGTGAGACGTGTGGATGGGGGGAGCCTGTGTGAGACGTGTGGATGGGGGGAGCCTGTGTGAGACGTGTGGATGGTGGGAGCCTGTGTGAGACGTGTGGATGGTGGGAGCCTGTGTGAGATGTGTGTGGGGGTGGGAGCCTGTGTGAGACGTGTGGATGGTGGGAGCCTGTGTGAGACGTGTGGGGGTGGGAGCCTGTGTGAGACGTGTGGGGGTGGGAGCCTGTGTGAGATGTGTGGGGGTGGGAGCCTGTGTGAGACGTGTGGATGGTGGGAGCCTGTGTGAGACGTGTGGATGGTGGGAGCCTGTGTGAGACGTGTGGATGGTGGGAGCCTGTGTGAGACGTGTGGATGGTGGGAGCCTGTGTGAGACGTGTGGATGGTGGGAGCCTGTGTGAGACGTGTGGATGGTGGGAGCCTGTGTGAGACGTGTGGGGGTGGGAGCCTGTGGGAGACGTGTGGGGGTGGGAGCCTGTGTGAGACGTGTGGGGGTGGGAGCCTGTGTGAGACGTGTGGATGGTGGGAGCCTGTGTGAGACGTGTGGATGGTGGTAGCCTGTGTGAGATGTGTGTGGGGGTGGGAGCCTGTGTGAGACGTGTGGGGGTGGGAGCCTGTGTGAGACGTGTGGATGGTGGGAGCCTGTGTGAGACGTGTGGATGGGGGGAGCCTGTGTGAGACGTGTGGGGGTGGGAGCCTGTGTGAGACGTGTGGATGGTGGGAGCCTGTGTGAGACGTGTGGATGGGGGGAGCCTCTGTGAGACGTGTGGATGGTGGGAGCCTGTGTGAGACCTGTGGATGGGGGGAGCCTGTGTGAGACGTGTGGATGGTGGGAGCCTGTGTGAGACGTGTGGATGGGGGGAGCCTGTGTGAGACGTGTGGATGGGGGGAGCCTGTGTGAGACGTGTGGATGGTGGGAGCCTGTGTGAGATTTGTGTGGGGGTGGGAGCCTGTGTGAGACGTGTGGATGGTGGGAGCCTGTGTGAGACGTGTGGGGGTGGGAGCCTGTGTGAGACGTGTGGGGGTGGGAGCCTGTGTGAGACGTGTGGGGGTGGGAGCCTGTGTGAGACGTGTGGATGGTGGGAGCCTGTGTGAGACGTGTGGATGGTGGGAGCCTGTGTGAGACGTGTGGATGGTGGGAGCCTGTGTGAGACGTGTGGATGGTGGGAGCCTGTGTGAGACGTGTGGATGGTGGAAGCCTGTGTGAGACGTGTGGATGGTGGGAGCCTGTGTGAGACGTGTGGGGGTGGGAGCCTGTGGGAGACGTGTGGGGGTGGGAGCCTGTGTGAGACGTGTGGGGGTGGGAGCCTGTGTGAGACGTGTGGATGGTGGGAGCCTGTGTGAGACGTGTGGATGGTGGAGCCTGTGTGAGATGTGTGTGGGGGTGGCCTGTGTGAGACATGTGGGGGTGGGAGCCTGTGTGAGACGTGTGGGGGTGGGAGCCTGTGTGAGACGTGTGGATGGTGAGAGCCTGTGTGAGACGTGTGGGGGCGGGAGCCTGTTTGAGACGTGTGGATGGGGGGAGCCTGTGTGAGGCGTGTGGATGGGGGGAGCCTGTGTGAGACGTGTGGGGGTGGGAGCCTGTGTGAGACGTGTGGATGGGGGGAGCCTGTGTGAGACGTGTGGATGGGGGGAGCCTGTGTGAGACGTGTGGGGGTGGGAGCCTGTGTGAGACGTGTGGATGGGGGGAGCCTTTGTGAGACGTGTGGATGGGGGGAGCCTGTGTGAGACGTGTGGATGGTGGGAGCCTGTGTGAGACGTGTGGATGGGGGGAGCCTCTGTGAGACGTGTGGATGGGGGGAGCCTGTGTGAGACGTGTGGATGGTGGGAGCCTGTGTGAGACGTGTGGATGGGGGGAGCCTGTGTGAGACGTGTGGATGGGGGGAGCCTGTGTGAGACGTGTGGATGGTGGGAGCCTGTGTGAGACGTGTCGATGGGGGGAGCCTGTGTGAGACGTGTGGGGGTGGGAGCCTGTGTGAGACGTGTGGGGGTGGGAGCCTGTGTGAGACGTGTGGGGGTGGGAGCCTGTGTGAGACGTGTGGATGGGGGGAGCCTGTGTGAGACGTGTGGATGGGGGGAGCCTGTGTGAGACATGTGGATGGAGGGAGCCTGTGTGAGACGTGTGGATGGTGGGAGCCTGTGTGAGACGTGTGGATGGTGGGAGCCTGTGTGAGATGTGTGGATGGGGGGAGCCTGTGTGAGATGTGTGGGGGTGGGAGCTTGTGTGAGGCGTGTGGATGGTGGGAGCCTGTGTGAGACGTGTGGATGGGGGGAGCCTCTGTGAGACGTGTGGATGGTGGGAGCCTGTGTGAGACGTGTGGATGGGGGGAGCCTGTGTGAGACGTGTGGATGGGGGGAGCCTGTGTGAGACGTGTGGATGGTGGGAGCCTGTGTGAGACGTGTGGATGGTGGGAGCCTGTGTGAGATGTGTGTGGGGGTGGGAGCCTGTGTGAGACGTGTGGATGGTGGGAGCCTGTGTGAGACGTGTGGGGGTGGGAGCCTGTGTGAGACGTGTGGGGGTGGGAGCCTGTGTGAGATGTGTGGGGGTGGGAGCCTGTGTGAGACGTGTGGATGGTGGGAGCCTGTGTGAGACGTGTGGATGGTGGGAGCCTGTGTGAGACGTGTGGATGGTGGGAGCCTGTGTGAGACGTGTGGATGGTGGGAGCCTGTGTGAGACGTGTGGATGGTGGGAGCCTGTGTGAGACGTGTGGATGGTGGGAGCCTGTGTGAGACGTGTGGGGGTGGGAGCCTGTGGGAGACGTGTGGGGGTGGGAGCCTGTGTGAGACGTGTGGGGGTGGGAGCCTGTGTGAGACGTGTGGATGGTGGGAGCCTGTGTGAGACGTGTGGATGGTGGTAGCCTGTGTGAGATGTGTGTGGGGGTGGGAGCCTGTGTGAGACGTGTGGGGGTGGGAGCCTGTGTGAGACGTGTGGATGGTGGGAGCCTGTGTGAGACGTGTGGATGGGGGGAGCCTGTGTGAGATGTGTGGGGGTGGGAGCCTGTGTGAGACGTGTGGATGGTGGGAGCCTGTGTGAGACGTGTGGATGGGGGGAGCCTCTGTGAGACGTGTGGATGGTGGGAGCCTGTGTGAGACCTGTGGATGGGGGGAGCCTGTGTGAGACGTGTGGATGGTGGGAGCCTGTGTGAGACGTGTGGATGGGGGGAACCTGTGTGAGACGTGTGGATGGGGGGAGCCTGTGTGAGACGTGTGGATGGTGGGAGCCTGTGTGAGATTTGTGTGGGGGTGGGAGCCTGTGTGAGACGTGTGGATGGTGGGAGCCTGTGTGAGACGTGTGGGGGTGGGAGCCTGTGTGAGACGTGTGGGGGTGGGAGCCTGTGTGAGACGTGTGGGGGTGGGAGCCTGTGTGAGACGTGTGGATGGTGGGAGCCTGTGTAAGACGTGTGGATGGTGGGAGCCTGTGTGAGACGTGTGGATGGTGGGAGCCTGTGTGAGACGTGTGGATGGTGGGAGCCTGTGTGAGACGTGTGGATGGTGGAAGCCTGTGTGAGACGTGTGGATGGTGGGAGCCTGTGTGAGACGTGTGGGGGTGGGAGCCTGTGGGAGACGTGTGGGGGTGGGAGCCTGTGTGACACGTGTGGGGGTGGGAGCCTGTGTGAGACGTGTGGATGGTGGGAGCCTGTGTGAGACGTGTGGATGGTGGAGCCTGTGTGAGATGTGTGTGGGGGTGGCCTGTGTGAGACATGTGGGGGTGGGAGCCTGTGTGAGACGTGTGGGGGTGGGAGCCTGTGTGAGACGTGTGGATGGTGAGAGCCTGTGTGAGACGTGTGGGGGCGGGAGCCTGTTTGAGACGTGTGGATGGGGGGAGCCTGTGTGAGGCGTGTGGATGGGGGGAGCCTGTGTGAGACGTGTGGGGGTGGGAGCCTGTGTGAGACGTGTGGATGGGGGTAGCCTGTGTGAGACGTGTGGATGGGGGGAGCCTGTGTGAGACGTGTGGGGGTGGGAGCCTGTGTGAGACGTGTGGATGGGGGGAGCCTGTGTGAGACGTGTGGATGGGGGGAGTCTGTGTGAGACGTGTGGATGGGGGGAGCCTGTGTGAGACGTGTGGATGGGGGAGCCTGTGTGAGACGTGTGGGGTTGGGAGCCTGTGTGAGACGTGTGGGAGTGGGAGCCTATGTGAGATGTGTGGATGGGGGGAGCCTGTGTGAGACGTGTGGGGGCGGGAGCTTGTGTGAGACATGTGGGGGTGGGAGCCTGTGTGAGACGTGTGGGGGTGGGAGCCTGTGTGAGACGTGTGGATGGGGGGAGCCTGTGTGAGACGTGTGGGGGTGGGAGCCTGTGTGAGACGTGTGGATGGGGGGAGCCTGTGTGAGACGTGTGGATGGGGGGAGCCTGTGTGAGACGTGTGGATGGGGGGAGCCTGCGTGAGACGTGTGGCTGGTGGGAGCCTGTGTGAGACGTGTGGATAGTGGGAGCCTGTGTGAGACGTGTGGATGGGGGGAGCCTGTGTGAGACGTGTGGATGGGGGGAGCCTGTGTGAGACGTGTGGATGGGGGGAGCCTGTGTGAGACATGTGGGGGTGGGAGCCTGTGTGAGACGTGTGGGGGTGGGAGCCTGTGTGAGACGTGTGGATGGGGGGAGCCTGTGTGAGACGTGTGGGGGTGGGAGCCTGTGTGAGACGTGTGGATGGGGGGAGCCTGTGTGAGATGTTTGGGGGTGGGAGCTTGTGTGAGACATGTGGGGTTGGGAGCCTGTGTGAGACGTGTGGGAGTGGGAGCCTATGTGAGATGTGTGGATGGGGGGAGCCTGTGTGAGACGTGTGGGGGCGGGAGCTTGTGTGAGACATGTGGGGGTGGGAGCCTGTGTGAGACGTGTGGGGGTGGGAGCCTGTGTGAGACGTGTGGATGGGGGGAGCCTGTGTGAGACGTGTGGGGGTGGGAGCCTGTGTGAGACGTGTGGATGGGGGGAGCCTGTGTGAGATGTTTGGGGGTGGGAGCCTGTGTGAGACGTGTGGATGGGGGGAGCCTGTGTGAGACGTGTGGATGGGGGGAGCCTGTGTGAGACGTGTGGATGGGGGGAGCCTGTGTGAGACGTGTGGCTGGTGGGAGCCTGTGTGAGACGTGTGGATAGTGGGAGCCTGTGTGAGACGTGTGGATGGGGGGAGCCTGTGTGAGACGTGTGGATGGTGGGAGCCTGTGTGAAACATGTGGATGGGGGGAGCGTGTGTGAGATGTGGGGGTTGGGAGCCTGTGTGAGACGTGTGGATGGTGGGAGCCTGTGTGAGACGTGTGGATGGGGGGAGCCTCTGTGAGACGTGTGGATGGTGGGAGCCTGTGTGAGACCTGTGGATGGGGGGAGCCTGTGTGAGACGTGTGGATGGTGGGAGCCTGTGTGAGACGTGTGGATGGGGGGAGCCTGTGTGAGACGTGTGGATGGGGGGAGCCTGTGTGAGACGTGTGGATGGTGGGGGCCTGTGTGAGACGTGTGGATGGTGGGAGCCTGTGTGAGATGTGTGTGGGGGTGGGAGCCTGTGTGAGACGTGTGGATGGTGGGAGCCTGTGTGAGACGTGTGGGGGTGGGAGCCTGTGTGAGACGTGTGGGGGTGGGAGCCTGTGTGAGACGTGTGGGGGTGGGAGCCTGTGTGAGACGTGTGGATGGTGGGAGCCTGTGTGAGACGTGTGGATGGTGGGAGCCTGTGTGAGACGTGTGGATGGTGGGAGCCTGTGTGAGACGTGTGGATGGTGGGAGCCTGTGTGAGACGTGTGGATGGTGGGAGCCTGTGTGAGACGTGTGGATGGTGGGAGCCTGTGTGAGACGTGTGGGGGTGGGAGCCTGTGGGAGACGTGTGGGGGTGGGAGCCTGTGCGAGACGTGTGGGGGTGGGAGCCTGTGGGAGACGTGTGGATGGTGGGAGCCTGTGTGAGACGTGTGGATGGTGGTAGCCTGTGTGAGATGTGTGTGGGGGTGGGAGCCTGTGTGAGACGTGTGGGGGTGGGAGCCTGTGTGAGACGTGTGGATGGTGGGAGCCTGTGTGAGACGTGTGGGGGCGGGAGCCTGTGTGAGACGTGTGGATGGGGGGAGCCTGTGTGAGGCGTGTGGATGGGGGGAGCCTGTGTGAGACGTGTGGATGGTGGGAGCCTGTGTGAGACGTGTGGATGGTGGGAGCCTGTGTGAGATGTGTGGGGGTGGGAGCCTGTGTGAGACGTGTGGGGGTGGGAGCCTGTGTGAGACGTGTGGGGGTGGGAGCCTGTGGGAGACGTGTGGATGGTGGGAGCCTGTGTGAGACGTGTGGATGGTGGTAGCCTGTGTGAGATGTGTATGGGGGTGGGAGCCTGTGTGAGACGTGTGGGGGTGGGAGCCTGTGTGAGACGTGTGGATGGTGGGGGCCTGTGTGAGACGTGTGGGGGCGGGAGCCTGTGTGAGACGTGTGGATGGGGGGAGCCTGTGTGAGGCGTGTGGATGGGGGGAGCCTGTGTGAGACGTGTGGGGGTGGGAGCCTGTGTGAGACGTGTGGATGTGGGGAGCCTGTGTGAGACGTGTGGATGGGGGGAGCCTGTGTGAGACGTGTGGATGGGGGGAGCCTGTGTGAGACGTGTGGATGGGGGGAGTCTGTGTGAGACGTGTGGATGGGGGGAGGCTGTGTGAGACGTGTGGATGTGGGAGCCTGTGTGAGACATGTGGGGTTGGGAGCCTGTGTGAGATGTGTGGATGGGGGGAGCCTGTGTGAGACGTGTGGGGGTGGGAGCCTATGTGAGACGTGTGGATGGGGGGAGCCTGTGTGAGATGTGTGGGGGTGGGAGCCTGTGTGAGACGTGTGGATGGGGGGAGCCTGTGTGAGATGTTTGGGGGTGGGAGTCTGTGTGAGACGTGTGGATGGGGGGAGCCTGTGTGAGACGTGTGGATGGGGGGAGCCTGTGTGAGACGTGTGGATGGGGGGAGCCTGTGTGAGACGTGTGGATGGGGGGAGCCTGTGTGAGACATGTGGATGTTGGGAGCCTGTGTGAGATGTGTGTGGGGGTGGGAGCCTGTGTGAGACGTGTGGATGGAGGGAGCCTGTGTGAGACGTGTGGATGGGGGGAGCCTGTGTGAGACGTGTGGATGGGGGGAGCCTGTGTGAGACGTGTGGATGGCGGGAGCCTGTGTCAGACGTGTGGATGGCGGGAGCCTGTGTGAGACGTGTGGATGGCGGGAGCTTGTGTGAGACGTGTGAATGGCGGGAGCCTGTGTGAGACGTGTGGATGGGGGGAGCCTGTGTGAGACGTGTGGGGTTGTGAGCCTTTGTGAGACGTGTGGGAGTGGGAGCCTATGTGAGATGTGTGGATGGGCGGAGCCTGTGTGAGACGTGTGGGGGCGGGAGCCTGTGTGAGACATGTGGGGGTGGGAGCCTGTGTGAGACGTGTGGGGGTGGGAGCCTATGTGAGACGTGTGGATTGGGGGAGCCTGTGTGAGACGTGTGGGGGTGGGAGCCTGTGTGAGACGTGTGGATGGGGGGAGCCTGTGTGAGTTGTTCGGGGGTGGGAGTCTGTGTGAGACGTGTGGATGGGGGGAGCCTGTGTGAGACGTGTGGATGGGGGGAGCCTGTGTGAGACGTGTGGATGGGGGGAGCCTGTGTGAGACATGTGGATGGTGGGAGCCTGTGTGAGATGTGTGTGGGAGCCTGTGTGAGACGTGTGGATGGTGGGAGCCTGTATGAGACGTGTGGATGGGGGGAGCCTGTGTGAGACGTGTGGATGGGGGGGAGCCTGTGTGAGACATGTGGATGGTGGAGCCTTTGTGAGACGTGTGGATGGTGGGAACCTGTGTGAAACGTGTGGATGGTCGGAGCCTGTGTGAGACGTGTGGATGGTGGGAGCCTGTGTGGGGGTGGGAGCCTGTGTGAGACGTGTGGGGGTGGGAGCCTGTGTGAGACGTGTGGGGGTGGGAGCCTGTATGAGACGTGTTGATGCCTGTGTGAGACGTGTGGTTGGTGGGAGCCTGTGTGAGACGTGTGGATTGTCGGAGCCAGTGTGAGACGTGTGGATGGGGGGAGCCTGTGTGAGACGTGTGGATGGTGGGAGCCTGTGTGAGATTTGTGTGGGGGTGGGAGCCTGTGTGAGACGTGTGGATGGTGGGAGCCTGTGTGAGACGTGTGGATGGGGGGAGCCTGTGTGAGACGTGTGGATGGGGGGAGCCTGTGTGAGACGTGTGGGGGTGGGAGCCTGTGTGAGACGTGTGGGGGTGGGAGCCTGTGTGAGACGTGTGGGGGTGGGAGCCTGTGTGAGACGTGTGGATGGTGGGAGCCTGTGTGGGGGTGGGAGCCTGTGTGGGGGTGGGAGCCTGTGTGAGACGTGTGGGGGTGGGAGCCTGTGTGAGACGTGACTGGACACCCTGACTGCTTTCCGTAATCAGTGGCCCTTCTCCCCAGACGTGGACGAATGCCTGTGGAACCCCTGCCCAGCCCAGGCCTCCTGCACTAACACTAAGGGCTCGTTCAGCTGCCGGTGCCTCCTGGGGTACGTCCTGAAGAAAGGAACTGGCTGCGTTCTGGGTAAAGAAAAAAACAACAACGTGGATATTAAGAGAGAGAAGAGTTTGCTGAATGTGATCTACATATATATTATATATATATATACATATATACAGTACCAATATCCACGTTCACACGGCGGCTATAACCTTCTCCAGTCCCAGAAACACACCTTACACCCGGGACATTGTAACATGTTACACGGTCACCCCGGACATTGTAACATGTTACACGGTCACCCCGGACATTGTAACATGTTACACGGTCACCCCGGACATTGTAACATGTTACACGGTCACCCCGGACATTGTAACATGTTACACGGTTAAGCCGGACATTGTAACGTGTTACACGGTCACCCCGGGACATTGTATGTTACACGGTCACCCCGGGACATTGTAACGTGTTACACGGTCACCCTGGGACATTGTAACGTGTTACACGGTCACCCCGGGACATTGTAACGTGTTACACTGTCACCCCGGGACATTGTAACGTGTCACACGGTCACCCCGGGACATTGTAACGTGTTACACGGTCACCCCGGGACATTGTAACGTGTTACACGGTCACCCCGGGACATTGTAACGTGTTACACGGTCACCCCGGGACATTGTAACGTGTTACACGGTCACCCCGGGACATTGTAACGTGTCACACGGTCACCCCGGGACAATGTAACATGTTACACGGTCACCCCGGGACATTGTAACATGTTACACGGTCACCCCGGGACATTGTAACGTGTCACACAGTCACCCCGGGACATTGTAACGTGTTACACGGTCACCCCGGGACATTGTAACGTGTTACACGGTCACCCCGGGACATTGTAACGTGTTACACGGTCACCCCGGGACATTGTAGCGTGTTACACGGTCACCCCGGGACATTGTAACGTGTTACAATGTCACCCCGGGACATTGTAACGTGTTACACGTTCACCCCGGGACATTGTAACGTGTACGGGACATTGTAGCATGTTACACGGTTACCCCGGGACTTTGTAACGTGTTACACGGTCACCCCGGGACATTGTAACGTGTCACACGGTCACCCCGGGACTTTGTAACGTGTTACACGGTCACCCCGGGACATTGTAACGTGTCACACGGTCACCCCGGGACATTGTAACGTGTACGGGACATTGTAGCATGTTACACGGTCACCCTGGGACATTGTAACATGTTACACGGTTACCCCGGGACTTTGTAACGTGTTACACGGTCACCCCGGGACATTGTAACGTGTTACACGGTCACCCCGGGACATTGTAACGTGTTACACGGTCACCCCGGGACATTGTAACGTGTACGGGACATTGTAGCGTGTTACACGGTCACCCCGGGACATTGTAACGTGTCACACGGTCACCCCGGGACATTGTAACGTGTTACACGGTCACCCCGGGACTTTATAACGTGTTACACGGTCACCCCGGGACATTGTAACGTGTTACACGGTCACCCCGGGACATTGTAACGTGTCACACGGTCACCCCGGGACATTGTATGTTACACGGTCACCCCGGGACATTGTAACGTGTTACACGGTCACCCCAGGACATTGTAACATGTTACACGGTCACCCCGGGACATTGTAACGTGTCACACGGTCACCCCGGGACATTGTAACGTGTTACACGGTCACCCCGGGACATTGTAACGTGTTACACGGTCACCCCGGGACATTGTAACGTGTTACACGGTCACCCCGGGACATTGTAACGTGTTACACGGTCACCCCGGGACATTGTAACATGTTACACGGTCACCCGGGACATTGTAACATGTTACACGGTCACCCCGGGACATTGTAACGTGTTACACGGTCACCCCGGGACATTGTAACGTGTTATACGGTCACCCCAGGACATTGTAACATGTTACACGGTCACCCCGGGACATTGTAACGTGTCACACGGTCACCCTGGGACATTGTAACGTGTTATACGGTCACCCCGGGACATTGTAACATGTTACACGGTCACCCCGGGACATTGTAACGTGTTACACGGTCACCCCGGGACATTGTAACGTGTTACACGGTCACCCCGGGACATTGTAACGTGTTACACGGTCACCCCGGGACATTGTAACGTGTTACACGGTCACCCGGGACATTGTAACGTGTTACACGGTCACCCCGGGACATTGTAACGTGTTACACGGTCACCCCGGGACATTGTAACGTGTTACACGGTCACCCCGGGACATTGTTACATGTTACACGGTCACCCCGGGACATTGTAACGTGTTACACGGTCACCCCGGGACATTGTAACGTGTTACACGGTCACCCCGGGACATTGTAACATGTTACACGGTCACCCCGGGACATTGTAACATGTTACACGGTCACCCTGCGACATTGTAACATGTTACACGGTCACCCCGGGACATTGTTACATGTTACACGGTCACCCCGGGACATTGTAACGTGTTACACGGTCACCCTGGGACATTGTTACATGTTACACGGTCACCCCGGGACATTGTAACGTGTTACACGGTCACCCCGGGACATTGTAACGTGTACGGGACATTGTAGCGTGTTACACGGTCACCCCGGGACATTGTAACGTGTACGGGACATTGTAGCGTGTTACACGGTCACCCCGGGACATTGTAACGTGTCACACGGTCACCCCGGGACATTGTAACGTGTTACACGGTCACCCCGGGACATTGTAACGTGTTACACGGTCACCCCGGGACATTGTAACGTGTTACACGGTCACCCCGGGACATTGTAACGTGTACGGGACATTGTAGCATGTTACACGGTCACCCCGGGACATTGTAACGTGTACGGGACATTGTAACGTGTTACACGGTCACCCCGGGACATTGTAACGTGTCACACGGTCACCCCGGGACATTGTATGTTACACGGTCACCCCGGGACATTGTAACGTGTTATACGGTTACCCCGGGACATTGTAACGTGTTACACGGTCACCCCGGGACATTGTAGCATGTTACACGGTCACCCCGGGACATTGTAACATGTTACACGGTCACCCCGGGACATTGTAACGTGTCACACGGTCACCCCGGGACATTGTAACGTGTCACACGGTCACCCCGGGACATTGTAACGTGTCACACGGTCACCCCGGGACATTGTAACGTGTTACACGGTCACCCCGGGACATTGTAACATGTTACACGGTCACCCCGGGACATTGTAACGTGTTACACGGTCACCCCGGGACATTGTAACGTGTTACACGGTCACCCCGGGACATTGTAACGTGTTACACGGTCACCCCGGGACATTGTAACATGTTACACGGTCACCCGGGACATTGTAACATGTTACACGGTCACCCCGGGACATTGTAACGTGTTACACGGTCACCCCGAGACATTGTAACGTGTTACACGGTCACCCCGGGACATTGTTACATGTTACACGGTCACCCCGGGACATTGTAACGTGTTACACGGTCACCCCGGGACATTGTAAAGTGTTACACGGTCACCCCGGGACATTGTTACATGTTACACGGTCACCCCGGGACATTGTAACGTGTTACACGGTCACCCCGGGACATTGTAACATGTTACACGGTCACCCCGGGACATTGTAACGTGTTACACGGTCACCCCGGGACATTGTAACGTGTTACACGGTCACCCCGGGACATTGTAACATGTTACACGGTCACCCCGGGACATTGTAACATGTTACACGGTCACCCCGCGACATTGTAACATGTTACACGGTCACCCCGGGACATTGTAACATGTTACACGGTCACCCCGCGACATTGTAACATGTTACACGGTCACCCCGGGACATTGTTACATGTTACACGGTCACCCCGGGACATTGTAACGTGTTACACGGTCACCCCGGGACATTGTAATGTGTTACACGGTCACCCCGGACATTGTAACGTGTTACACGGTCACCCCGGGACATTGTAACGTGTTACACGGTCACCACGGACATTGTAACGTGTTACACGGTCACCCCGGACATTGTAACGTGTTACACGGTCACCCCGGGACATTGTAACATGTTACACAGTCACCCCGGACATTGTAACGTGTTACACGGTCACCCCGGACATTGTAGCATGTTACACGGTCACCCCGGGACATTGTAACGTGTTACACGGTCACCCGGGACATTGTAACGTGTCACACGGTCACCCCGGGACATTGTAACGTGTTACACGGTCACCCCAGGACATTGTAACGTGTTACACGGTCACCCCGGGACATTGTAACGTGTTACACGGTCACCCCGGGACATTGTAACGTGTTACACGGTCACCCCGGACATTGTAACGTGTTACACGGTCACCCCGGGACATTGTAACGTGTTACACGGTCACCCGGGACATTGTAACGTGTCACACGGTCACCCCGGGACATTGTAACATGTTACACGGTCACCCCGGGACATTGTAACGTGTTACACGGTCACCCCGGGACATTGTAGCGTGTTACACGGTCACCCCGGGACATTGTAACGTGTACGGGACATTGTAGCGTGTTACACGGTCACCCCGGGACATTGTAACGTGTCACACGGTCACCCCGGGACATTGTAACGTGTTACACGGTCACCCCGGGACATTGTAACGTGTTACACGGTCACCCCGGGACATTGTAACGTGTTACACGGTCACCCCGGGACATTGTAACGTGTACGGGACATTGTAGCATGATACACGGTCACCCCGGGACATTGTAACGTGTACGGGACATTGTAACGTGTTACACGGTCACCCCGGGACATTGTAACGTGTCACACGGTCATCCCGGGACATTGTATGTTACACGGTCACCCCGGGACATTGTAACGTGTTATACGGTTACCCCGGGACATTGTAACGTGTTACACGGTCACCCCGGGACATTGTAGCATGTTACACGGTCACCCCGGGACATTGTAACATGTTACACGGTCACCCCGGGACATTGTAACGTGTCACACGGTAACCCCGGGACTTTGTAACGTGTCACACGGTCACCCCGGGACATTGTAACGTGTCACACGGTCACCCTGGGACATTGTAACGTGTTACACGGTCACCCCGGGACATTGTAACATGTTACACGGTCACCCCGGGACATTGTAACGTGTTACACGGTCACCCCGGGACATTGTAACGTGTTACACGGTCACCCCGGGACATTGTAACGTGTTACACGGTCACCCCGGGACATTGTAACATGTTACACGGTCACCCGGGACATTGTAACATGTTACACGGTCACCCCGGGACATTGTAACGTGTTACACGGTCACCCCGGGACATTGTAACGTGTTACACGGTCACCCCGGGACATTGTTACATGTTACACGGTCACCCCGGGACATTGTAACGTGTTACACGGTCACCCCGGGACATTGTAACGTGTTACATGGTCACCCCGGGACATTGTTACATGTTACACGGTCACCCCGGGACATTGTAACGTGTTACACGGTCACCCCGGGACATTGTAACATGTTACACGGTCACCCCGCGACATTGTAACATGTTACACGGTCACCCCGGGACATTGTAACATGTTACACGGTCACCCCGCGACATTGTAACATGTTACACGGTCACCCCGGGACATTGTTACATGTTACACGGTCACCCCGGGACATTGTAACGTGTTACACGGTCACCCCGGGACATTGTAACGTGTTACACGGTCACCCCGGACATTGTAACGTGTTACAAGGTCACCCCGGGACATTGTAACGTGTTACACGGTCACCCCGGACATTGTAACGTGTTACACGGTCACCCCGGACATTGTAACGTGTTACACGGTCACCCCGGGACATTGTAACATGTTACACAGTCACCCCGGACATTGTAACGTGTTACACGGTCACCCCGGACATTGTAGCATGTTACACGGTCACCCCGGGACATTGTAACGTGTTACACGGTCACCCGGGACATTGTAACGTGTCACACGGTCACCCCGGGACATTGTAACGTGTTACACGGTCACCCCGGGACATTGTAACGTGTTACACGGTCACCCCGGGACATTGTAACGTGTTACACGGTCACCCCGGGACATTGTAACGTGTTACACGGTCACCCCGGACATTGTAACGTGTTACACGGTCACCCCGGGACATTGTAACGTGTTACACGGTCACCCGGGACATTGTAACGTGTCACACGGTCACCCCGGGACATTGTAACGTGTTACACGGTCACCCCGGGACATTGTAACGTGTTACACGGTCACCCCGGGACATTGTAGCGTGTTACACGGTCACCCCGGGACATTGTAACGTGTTACACGGTCACCCCGGGACATTGTAACATGTTACACGGTTACCCCGGGACATTGTAACGTGTTACACGGTCACCCCGGGACATTGTAACGTGTTACACGGTCACCCCGGGACATTGTAACGTGTCACACGGTCACCCCGGGACATTGTAACGTGTCACACGGTCACCCCGGGACATTGTAACGTGTCACACGGTCACCCCGGGACATTGTAATGTGTCACACGGTCACCCCGGGACATTGTAACGTGTCACACGGTCACCCCGGGACATTGTAACGTGTTACACGGTCACCCCGGGACATTGTTACATGTTACACGGTCACCCCGGGACATTGTAACGTGTTACACGGTCACCCCGGGACATTGTAACGTGTCACACGGTCACCCCGGGACATTGTAACGTGTTACACGGTCACCCCGGGACATTGTAACGTGTTACACGGTCACCCCGGGACATTGTAACGTGTTACACGGTCACCCCGGGACATTGTAACGTGTTACACGGTCACCCCGGGACATTGTAACGTGTTACACGGTCACCCACCCCGGGACATTGTAACGTGTTACACGGTCACCCCGGGACTTTGTAACGTGTTACACGGTCACCCCGGGACATTGTAACGTGTTACACGGTCACCCCGGGACTTTGTAACGTGTTACACGGTCACCCCGGGACATTGTAACGTGTCACACGGTCACCCCGGGACATTGTAACGTGTTACACGGTCACCCCGGGACATTGTAGCGTGTTACACGGTCACCCCGGGACATTGTAACGTGTCACACTGTCACCCCGGGACATTGTAACGTGTTACACGGTCACCCCGGGACATTGTAACGTGTTACACGGTCACCCCGGGACATTGTAACGTGTTACACGGTCACCCCGGGACTTTGTAACGTGTTACACGGTCACCCCGGGACATTGTAACGTGTTACACGGTCACCCGGGACATTGTAACGTGTCACACGGTCACCCCGGGACATTGTAACGTGTTACACGGTCACCCCGGGACATTGTAACGTGTTACACGGTCACCCCGGGACATTGTAACGTGTTACACGGTCACCCCGGGACATTGTAACGTGTTACACGGTCACCCCGGACATTGTAACGTGTTACACGGTCACCCCGGGACATTGTAACGTGTTACACGGTCACCCGGGACATTGTAACGTGTCACACGGTCACCCCGGGACATTGTAACGTGTTACACGGTCACCCCGGGACATTGTAACGTGTTACACGGTCACCCCGGGACATTGTAGCGTGTTACACGGTCACCCCGGGACATTGTAACGTGTTACACGGTCACCCCGGGACATTGTAACATGTTACACGGTTACCCCGGGACATTGTAACGTGTTACACGGTCACCCCGGGACATTGTAACGTGTTACACGGTCACCCCGGGACATTGTAACGTGTCACACGGTCACCCCGGGACATTGTAACGTGTCACACGGTCACCCCGGGACATTGTAACGTGTCACACGGTCACCCCGGGACATTGTAACGTGTTACACGGTCACCCCGGGACATTGTTACGTGTTACACGGTCACCCCGGGACATTGTAACGTGTTACACGGTCACCCCGGGACATTGTAACGTGTCACACGGTCACCCCGGGACATTGTAACGTGTTACACGGTCACCCCGGGACATTGTAACGTGTTACACGGTCACCCCGGGACATTGTAACGTGTTACATGGTCACCCCGGGACATTGTAACGTGTTACACGGTCACCCACCCCGGGACATTGTAACGTGTTACACGGTCACCCCGGGACTTTGTAACGTGTTACACGGTCACCCCGGGACATTGTAACGTGTTACACGGTCACCCCGGGACTTTGTAACGTGTTACACGGTCACCCCGGGACATTGTAACGTGTCACACGGTCACCCCGGGACATTGTAACGTGTTACACGGTCACCCCGGGACTTTGTAGCGTGTTACACGGTCACCCCGGGACATTGTAACGTGTCACACTGTCACCCCGGGACATTGTAACGTGTTACACGGTCATCCCGGGACATTGTAACGTGTTACACGGTCACCCCGGGACATTGTAACATGTTACACGGTCACCCCGGGACTTTGTAACGTGTTACACGGTCACCCCGGGACATTGTAACCTGTTACACGGTCACCCCGGGACATTGTAACGTGTTACACGGTCACCCCGTAAAGTATGTATAATCTCCCCTCCTGTATGGATACCCCCCATTTATATGTATACTCCCCTCCTGTATGTATTCTCCCCTCCTGTATGTATACCCCCCCTCCTATATGTATACCGCCCCCCTCCTGTATGTATAACCCCCCTCCTGTATGTATACCCCCCTCCTGTATGTATACTCCCCTCCTGTATGTATACCCTCCCTCCTGTATGTATACCCCCCTCCTGTATGTATACACCCCCTTTGTATGTATACCCCCCCCTGTATGTATACCCCCCTTCTGTATGTATACCCCCCTCCTGTATGTATACCCCCCTCCTGTATGTATACCCCCCTCCTGTATGTATACCCCCTCCTATATGTATACCCCCTCCCTCCTGTATGTATACCTCCCCTCCTGTATGTATACCCCCCTCCTGTATGTATTCCCCCCTCCTGTATGTATACCTCCCCTCCTGTATGTATACCCCCCTTCTGTATGTATACCTCCCATCCTGTATGTATACCCCCCCGTGTATGTATTCCCCCTCCTGTATGTATACCTCCCCTCCTGTATGTATACCTCCCCTCCTGTATGTATACCCCCCTTCTGTATGTATACCTCCCCTCCTGTATGTATACCCCCCCCTTTGTATGTATACCCCCTCCTGTATGTATACCCCCCTCCTGTATGTATACCCCCCTCCTGTATGTATACCCCCCTCCTGTATGTATACCCCCCCTCCTGTATGTATACCCCCCTCCTGTATGTATACCCCCCTCCTGTATGTATACCCCCTCTCCTGTATGTATACCCCCCTCCTGTATGTATACCCCCCTCCTGTATGTATTTATTCAACAGTTGACTTCACTTTTTTTCTTTTTAGTGAGAACTTTCCTTGGTCACATTAAAGTACCAAGAAGCTTCTTAAACAGCACCAGCGGAAAATACACCGAGTTATATCAGATTGAAGATGAAATTGTGCGCATGGTGAGTATGGGTGTGCATGGTGAGTATGGGTGTGCATGGTGAGTATGTGAGTGCATGGTGAGTATGGGTGTGCATGGTGAGTATGTGTGTGCATGGTGAGTATGGGTGTGCATGGTGAGTATGGGTGTGCATGGTGAGTATGGGTGTGCATGGTGAGTATGTGAGTGCATGGTGAGTATGTGAGTGCATGGTGAGTATGGGTGTGCATGGTGAGTATGGGTGTGCATGGTGAGTATGGGTGTGCATGGTGAGTATGGGTGTGCATGGTGAGTATGGGTGTGCATGGTGAGTATGGGTGTGCATGGTGAGTATGGGTGTGCATGGTGAGTATGTGTGTGCATGGTGAGTATGTGAGTGCATGGTGAGTATGTGAGTGCATGGTGAGTATGGGTGTGCATGGTGAGTATGTGTGTACATGGTGAGTATGGGTGTGCATGGTGAGTTTGGGTGTGCATGGTGAGTATGGGTGTGCATGGTGAGTATGGGTGTGCATGGTGAGTATGGGTGTGCATGGTGAGTATGGGTGTGCATGGTGAGTATGGGTGTGCATGGTGAGTATGGGTGTGCATGGTCAGTATGGGTGTGCATGGTCAGTATGGGTGTGCATGGTGAGTATGGGTGTGCATGGTGAGTATGGGTGTGCATGGTGAATATGGGTGTGCATGGTGAGTATGGGTGTGCATGGTGAGTATGTCAGTGCATGGTGAGTATGTGAGTGCATGATGAGTATGTGTGTGCATGATGAGTATGTGTGTGCATGGTGAGTATGTGTGTGCATGGTGAGTATGGGTGTGCATGGTGAGTATGTGTGTACATGGTGAGTATGGGTGTGCATGGTGAGTATGGGTGTGCATGGTGAGTATGGGTGTGCATGGTGAGTATGGGTGTGCATGGTGAGTATGTGAGTGCATGGTGAGTATGTGTGTGCATGGTGAGTATGTGTGTGCATGGTGAGTATGGGTGTGCATGGTGAGTATGGGTGTGCATGGTGAGTATGGGTGTGCGTGGTGAGTATGTGAGTGCATGGTGAGTATGTGAGTGCATGATGAGTATGTGTGTGCATGGTGAGTATGTGTGTGCATGGTGAGTATGGGTGTGCATGGTGAGTACGGGTGTGCATGGTGAGTACGGGTGTGCATGGTGAGTACGGGTGTGCATGGTGAGTACGGGTGTGCATGGTGAGTACGGGTGTGCATGGTGAGTACGGGTGTGCATGGTGAGTACGGGTGTGCATGGTCAGTATCGGTGTGCATGGTCAGTATCGGTGTGCATGGTGAGTATGTGTGTGCATGGTGAGTATGGGTGTGCATGGTGAGTATGGGTGTGCATGGTGAGTATGGGTGTGCATGGTGAGTATGGGTGTGCATGGTGAGTATGTGAGTGCATGGTGAGTATGTGAGTGCATGATGAGTATGTGTGAGCATGGTGAGTATGTGTGTGCATGGTGAGTATGGGTGTGCATGGTGAGTATCGGTGTGCATGGTGAGTATGGGTGTGCATGGTGAGTATGTGTGTGCATGGTGAGTATGGGTGTGCATGGTGAGTATGGGTGTGCATGGTGAGTATGGGTGTGCATGGTGAGTATGGGTGTGCATGGTGAGTATGGGTGTGCATGGTGAGTATGGGTGTGCATGGTGAGTATGTGAGTGCATGGTGAGTATGTGTGTGCATGGTGAGTATGTGTGTACATGGTGAGTATGGGTGTGCATGGTGAGTATGGGTGTGCATGGTGAGTATGGGTGTGCATGGTGAGTATGGGTGTGCATGGTCAGTATCGGTGTGCATGGTCAGTATGGGTGTGCATGGTGAGTATGGGTGTGCATGGTGAGTATGGGTGTGCATGGTGAATATGGGTGTGCATGGTGAGTATGGGTGTGCATGGTGAGTATGTGAGTGCATGGTGAGTATGTGAGTGCATGATGAGTATGTGTGTGCATGGTGAGTATGTGTGTGCATGGTGAGTATGGGTGTGCATGGTGAGTATGTGTGTACATGGTGAGTATGGGTGTGCATGGTGAGTATGGGTGTGCATGGTGAGTATGGGTGTGCATGGTGAGTATGGGTGTGCATGGTGAGTATGTGAGTGCATGGTGAGTATGTGTGTGCATGGTGAGTATGTGTGTGCATGGTGAGTATGGGTGTGCATGGTGAGTATGGGTGTGCATGGTGAGTATGGGTGTGCGTGGTGAGTATGTGAGTGCATGGTGAGTATGTGAGTGCATGATGAGTATGTGTGTGCATGGTGAGTATGTGTGTGCATGGTGAGTACGGGTGTGCATGGTGAGTACGGGTGTGCATGGTGAGTACGGGTGTGCATGGTGAGTACGGGTGTGCATGGTGAGTACGGGTGTGCATGGTGAGTACGGGTGTGCATGGTGAGTACGGGTGTGCATGGTCAGTATCGGTGTGCATGGTCAGTATCGGTGTGCATGGTGAGTATGTGTGTGCATGGTGAGTATGGGTGTGCATGGTGAGTATGGGTGTGCATGGTGAGTATGGGTGTGCATGGTGAGTATGGGTGTGCATGGTGAGTATGTGAGTGCATGGTGAGTATGTGAGTGCATGATGAGTATGTGTGAGCATGGTGAGTATGTGTGTGCATGGTGAGTATGGGTGTGCATGGTGAGTATGTGTGTGCATGGTGAGTATGGGTGTGCATGGTGAGTATGTGTGTGCATGGTGAGTATGGGTGTGCATGGTGAGTATGGGTGTGCATGGTGAGTATGGGTGTGCATGGTGCGTATGGGTGTGCATGGTGAGTATGGGTGTGCATGGTGAGTATGGGTGTGCATGGTGAGTATGTGAGTGCATGGTGAGTATGTGTGTGCATGGTGAGTATGTGTGTACATGGTGAGTATGGGTGTGCATGGTGAGTATGGGTGTGCATGGTGAGTATGGGTGTGCATGGTGAGTATGGGTGTGCATGGTGAGTATGGGTGTGCATGGTGAGTATGGGTGTGCATGGTGAGTATGTGAGTGCATGGTGAGTATGTGAGTGCATGGTGAGTATGTGTGAGCATGGTGAGTATGTGTGTGCATGGTGAGTATGGGTGTGCATGGTGAGTATGGGTGTGCATGGTGAGTATGTGTGTACATGGTGAGTATGGGTGTGCATGGTGAGTATGGGTGTGCATGGTGAGTATGGGTGTGCATGGTGAGTATGGGTGTGCATGGTGAGTATGGGTGTGCATGGTCAGTATCGGTGTGCATGGTGAGTATGGGTGTGCATGGTGAGTATGGGTGTGCATGGTGAGTATGGGTGTGCATGGTGAGTATGGGTGTGCATGGTGAGTATGGGTGTGCATGGTGAGTATGTGAGTGCATGGTGAGTATGTGAGTGCATGATGAGTATGTGTGTGCATGGTGAGTATGTGTGTGCATGGTGAGTATGGGTGTGCATGGTGAGTATGGGTGTGCATGGTGAGTATGGGTGTGCATGGTGAGTATGGGTGTGCATGGTGAGTATGGGTGTGCATGGTGAGTATGTGAGTGCATGGTGAGTATGTGTGTGCATGGTGAGTATGTGTGTGCATGGTGAGTATGGGTGTGCATGGTGAGTATGGGTGTGCATGGTGAGTATGGGTGTGCATGGTGAGTATGGGTGTGCATGGTGAGTATGTGAGTGCATGGTGAGTGTGTGAGTGCATGGTGAGTATGTGTGTGCATGGTGAGTATGTGTGTACATGGTGAGTACGGGTGTGCATGGTGAGTACGGGTGTGCATGGTGAGTACGGGTGTGCATGGTGAGTACGGGTGTGCATGGTGAGTACGGGTGTGCATGGTGAGTACGGGTGTGCATGGTGAGTACGGGTGTGCATGGTGAGTATGGGTGTGCATGGTGAGTATGTGAGTGCATGGTGAGTATGGGTGTGCATGGTGAGTATGGGTGTGCATTGTGCATGGTGAGTATGGGTGTGCATGGTGAGTATGGGTGTGCATGGTGAGTATGTGAGTGCATGGTGAGTATGTGAGTGCATGATGAGTATGTGTGTGCATGGTGAGTATGTGTGTACATGGTGAGTATGGGTGTGCATGGTGAGTACGGGTGTGCATGGTGAGTATGGGTGTGCATGGTGAGTACGGGTGTGCATGGTGAGTACGGGTGTGCATGGTGAGTACGGGTGTGCATGGTGAGTACGGGTGTGCATGGTGAGTATGGGTGTGCATGGTGAGTATGTGTGTATGGTGAGTATGTGTGTGCATGGTGAGTATGGGTGTGCATGGTGAGTATGGGTGTGCATGGTGAGTATGGGTGTTCATGGTGAGTATGGATGTGCATGGTGAGTACGGGTGTGCATGGTGAGTACGGGTGTGCATGGTGAGTACGGGTGTGCATGGTCAGTATCGGTGTGCATGGTCAGTATCGGTGTGCATGGTGAGTATGTGTGTATGGTGAGTATGGGTGTGCATGGTGAGTATGGGTGTGCATGGTGAGTATGGGTGTGCATGGTGAGTATGTGTGTGCATGGTGAGTATGTGTGTGCATGGTGAGTATGGGTGTGCATGGTGAGTATGGGTGTGCATGGTGAGTATGGGTGTGCATGTTGAGTATGGGTGTGCATGTTGAGTATGGGTGTGCATGGTGAGTATGTGAGTGCATGGTGAGTATGTGAGTGCATGGTGAGTACGTGTGTGCATGGTGAGTACGTGTGTACATGGTGAGTACGGGTGTGCATGGTGAGTACGGGTGTGCATGGTGAGTACGGGTGTGCATGGTGAGTACGGGTGTGCATGGTGAGTACGGGTGTGCATGGTGAGTATGGGTGTGCATGGTGAGTATGTGAGTGCATGGTGAGTATGTGTGTGCATGGTGAGTATGGGTGTGCATGGTGAGTATGGGTGTGCATGGTGAGTATGGGTGTGCATGGTGAGTATGGGTGTGCATGGTGAGTATGGGTGTGCATGGTGAGTATGGGTGTGCATGGTGAGTATGGGTGTGCATGGTGAGTATGTGAGTGCATGGTGAGTATGTGAGTGCATGATGAGTATGTGTGTGCATGGTGAGTATGTGTGTACGGGTGTGCATGGTAAGTATGGGTGTGCATGGTCAGTATGGGTGTGCATGGTGAGTATGGGTGTGCATGGTGAGTATGTGTGTACATGGTGAGTATGTGTGTACATGGTGAGTATGGGAGTGCATGGTGAGTATGGGTGTGCATGGTGAGTATGGGTGTGCATGGTGAGTATGGGTGTGCATGGTGAGTATCAGTGTGCATGGTGAGTATGTGAGTGCATGGTGAGTATGTGTGTGCATGGTGAGAATGTGTGTGCATGGTGAGTGTGAGTGTGTGCGGTGAGTGTGAGCGTGCGTGGTGAGTCTGAGCGTGCATGGTGAGTACGGGTGTGCATGGTGAGTACGGGTGTGCATGGTGAGTACGGGTGTGCATGGTGAGTACGGGTGTGCATGGTGAGTACGGGTGTGCATGGTCAGTATCGGTGTGCATGGTGAGTATGTGTGTGCATGGTGAGTATGTGTGTGCATGGTGAGTACGGGTGTGCATGGTCAGTATCGGTGTGCATGGTGAGTATGTGTGTGCATGGTGAGTATGTGTGTGCATGGTGAGTATGGGTGTGCATGGTGAGTATGGGTGTGCATGGTGAGTATGGGTGTGCATGGTGAGTATGGGTGTGCATGGTGAGTATGGGTGTGCATGGTCAGTATCGGTGTGCATGGTCAGTATCGGTGTGCATGGTGAGTATGGGTGTGCATGGTGAGTATGGGTGTGCATGGTGAGTATGGGTGTGCATGGTGAGTATGGGTGTGCATGGTGAGTATGGGTGTGCATGGTGAGTATGGGTGTGCATGGTGAGTATGTGAGTGCATGGTGAGTATGTGAGTGCATGGTGAGTATGTGTGTGCATGGTGAGTATGGGTGTGCATGGTGAGTACGGGTGTGCATGGTGAGTACGAGTGTGCATGGTGAGTACGGGTGTGCATGGTGAGTACGGGTGTGCATGGTGAGTACGGGTGTGCATGGTGAGTACGGGTGTGCATGGTGAGTACGGGTGTGCATGGTCAGTATCGGTGTGCATGGTCAGTATCGGTGTGCATGGTGAGTATGTGTGTATGGTGAGTATGGGTGTGCATGGTGAGTATGGGTGTGCATGGTGAGTATGGGTGTACATGGTGAGTATGGATGTGCATGGTGAGTATGGGTGTGCATGGTGAGTATGGGTGTGCATGGTGAGTATGGGTGTGCATGGTGAGTATGGGTGTGCATGGTGAGTATGGGTGTGCATGGTGAGTATGAGTGTGCATGGTGAGTACGGGTGTGCATGGTGAGTACGGGTGTGCATGGTGAGTACGGGTGTGCATGGTGAGTACGGGTGTGCATGGTGAGTACGGGTGTGCATGGTCAGTATCGGTGTGCATGGTCAGTATCGGTGTGCATGGTGAGTATGTGTGTATGGTGAGTATGGGTGTGCTTGGTGAGTATGGGTGTGCATGGTGAGTATGGGTGTGCATGGTGAGTATGGATGTGCATGGTGAGTATGGGTGTGCATGGTGAGTATGGGTGTGCATGGTGAGTATGGGTGTGCATGGTGAGTATGGGTGTGCATGGTGAGTATGGGTGTGCATGGTCAGTATCGGTGTGCATGGTGAGTATGTGTGTACATGGTGAGTATGTGTGTACATGGTGAGTATGGGTGTGCATGGTGAGTATGGGTGTGCATGGTCAGTATCGGTGTGCATGGTGAGTATGTGTGTACATGGTGAGTATGTGTGTACATGGTGAGTATGTGTGTACATGGGGAGTATGGGTGTGCATGGTGAGTTTGGGTGTGCATGGTGAGTATGTGTGTACATGGTGAGTATGGGTGTGCATGGTGAGTATGGGTGTGCATGATCAGTATCGGTGTGCATGGTGAGTATTTGAGTGCATGGTGAGTATGTGTGTACATGGTGAGTATGGGTGTGCATGGTGAGTATGGGTGTGCATGGTGAGTATGGGTGTGCATGGTGTGTATGGGTGTGCATGGTGAGTATGGGTGTGCATGGTGAGTATGTGTGTACATGGTGAGTATGTGTGTACATGGTGAGTATGTGTGTACATGGTGAGTATGGGTGTGCATGGTGAGTATGTGTGTACATGGTGAGTATGGGTGTGCATGGTGAATATGTGTGTACATGGTGAGTATGGGTGTGCATGGTAAGTATGGGTGTGCATGGTCAGTGTGGGTGTGCATGGTGAGTATGGGTGTGCATGGTGAGTATGTGTGTACATGGTGAGTATGGGAGTGCATGGTGAGTATGGGTGTGCATGGTGAGTATGGGTGTGCATGGTGAGTATGGGTGTGCATGGTGAGTATCAGTGTGCATGGTGAGTATGTGAGTGCATGGTGAGTATGTGTGTGCATGGTGAGAATGTGTGTGCATGGTGAGTGTGAGTGTGTGCGGTGAGTGTGAGCGTGCGTGGTGAGTCTGAGCGTGCATGGTGAGTCTGAGCATGCATGGTGAGTATGAGCGTGCATGGTGAGTATGAGCGTGCATGGTGAGTCTGAGCGTGCATGGTGAGTGTGAGCATGCATGGTGAGTGTGAGCGTGCATGATGAGTGTGAGCGTGCATGGTGAGTGTGAGCGTGCATGGTAAGTGGGAGTGTGCATGGTGAGTGTGTATGGTGAGTGTGAGTGTGCATTGTGAGTGTGAGTGTGCGTGGTGGGCGTGAGTGTGCATGGTGAGTGTGCATGGTGATTGTGAGTGTGCATGGTGAGTGTGAGTGTACATGGCGAGTGTGCACAGTGAGTGTGAGTGTGCATGGTGAGTGTGCATGGTGAGTGTGAGTGTGCATGGTGAGTATGAGTGCTACACAATGAAGTGTTCAGCACTGATCTGCTCATTAGCAGTTCTCTCTCGCTGGTGGACACTCTCACTCATTGCATGACAGTCAATCATTAGAAAGTGGTCTCACTCACTGGAGTGCGCTTTCACTGGTGGGCAGTCTCACTCACTAGAAGTCAGTCTCATTGAAGGCTTGATCTCACTCACTAGATTGACTGTCATGCAATAACTGAGGGAACAATCATAAGAGGGCAGTCTCACTCACTGGAGGGCAGTCTCACTCGCTGGAGGGCAGTCTCACTCACTGGAGGGCAGTCTCACACACTGGAGGGCAGTCTCACTCACTGTAGGCACAGTCTCACTCACGAGGACAGTCTCACTCACTGTAGACACAGTATCACTCACTGGAGGGCACTCTCACTCACTGTAGGTGCAGTCTCACTCACTGGAGGGCACTCTCACTCACTAGAGGCACTCTCACTCACTGTAAGTGCACTCTCACTCCCTAGAGGCACTCTCACTCACTGTAAGTGCACTCTCACTCACTAGAGGGCATTGCGCTCTCTCCTACACAATGCTGTGTAACTTGTACCTTTATTTCTCTTTATTCTGCAGCTGAACATGTCCCTGTTCACAATAAATGGCTATTTTCAGTCAGCGGTGACAGATACAAGGTAGGATGAGACCTCGGCTGAACCTGCACCCCTGCTCTCCCCTGTGCCCCCCTGCTCTCCCCTGTGCCCCCCTGCTCTCCCCTGTGCCCCCCTGCTCTCCCCTGTGCCCCCCTGCTCTCCCCTGTGTCCCCCTGCTCTCCCCTGTGCCCCCCTGCTCTCCCCTGTGCCCCCCTGCTCTCCCCTGTGCCCCCCTGCTCTCCCCTGTGCCCCCCTGCTCTCCCCTGTACCTCCCTGCGCTCCCCTGTACCTCCCCGCGCTCCCCTGTGCCTCCCGGTGCCTCCCTGCGCTCCCCTGTGCCTCCCGGTGCCTCCCTGCGCTCCCCTGTGCCTCCCGGTGCCTCCCTGCGCTCCCCTGTACCTCCCTGCGCTCCCCTGTACCTCCCTGCGCTCCCCTGTGCCTCCCGGTGCCTCCCTGCGCTCCCCTGTGCCTCCCGGTGCCTCCCTGCGCTCCCCTGTGCCTCCCGGTGCCTCCCTGCGCTCCCCTGTGCCTCCCGGTACCTCCCGGCACTCCCCTGTGCCTCCCTGCGCTCCCCTGTGCCTCCCTGCGCTCCCCTGTGCCTCCCGGTGCCTCCCTGCGCTCCCCTGTGCCTCCCGGTACCTCCCGGCACTCCCCTGTGCCTCCCTGCGCTCCCCTGTGCCTCCCGGTGCCTCCCTGCGCTCCCCTGTGCCTCCCGGTGCCTCCCTGCGCTCCCCTGTGCCTCCCGGTACCTCCCTGCGCTCCCCTGTGCCTCACTGTACCTCCCTGCGCTCCCCTGCGCTCCCCTGCGCTCCCCTGTGCCTCACTGTACCTCCCTGCGCTCCCCTGCGCGCTCCCCTGTGCCTCCTGCATTACACATACAAGAAGAAGGTGCGGTGCTTAGTATGTTAGTCTGGAGACTGGAACACACGCCCTGTAATTAGGGGACCCCAGTCTCAGTCACTCCCTGTGTGACCCCTCTATGTCCCGGGACCCACGCTGTAATTAGGGGACCCCAGTCTCAGTCACTCCCTGTGTGACCCCTCTATGTCCCGGGACCCCCGCTGTAATTAGGGGACCCCAGTCTCAGTCACTCCCTGTGTGACCCCTCTATGTCCCGGGACCCCCGCTGTAATTAGGGGACCCCGGTCTCAGTCACTCCCTGTGTGACCCCTCTATGTCCCGGGACCCCCGCTGTAATTAGGGGACCCCGGTCTCAGTCACTCCCTGTGTGACCCCTCTATTTCCCGGGACTCCCGCTGTAATTAGGGGACCCCAGTCTCAGTCACTCCCTGTGTGACCCCTCTATGTCCCGGGACCCCCGCTGTAATTAGGGGACCCCGGTCTCAGTCACTCCCTGTGTGACCCCTCTATGTCCCGGGACCCCCGCTGTAATTAGGGGACCCCGATCTCAGTCACTCCCTGTGTGACCCCTCTATGTCCCGGGACCTCCGCTGTAATTAGGGGACCCCCGTCTCAGTCACTCCCTGTGTGACCCCTCTATGTCCCGGGACCCCCGCTGTAATTAGGGGACCCCGGTCTCAGTCACTCCCTGTGTGACCCCTCTATGTCCCGGGACCCCGCTGTAATTAGGGGACCCCGGTCTCAGTCACTCCCTGTGTGACCCCTCTATGTCCCGGGACCCCCGCTGTAATTAGGGGACCCCAGTCTCAGTCACTCCCTGTGTGACCCCTCTATGTCCCGGGACCCCCGCTGTAATTAGGGGACCCCAGTCTCAGTCACTCCCTGTGTGACCCCTCTATGTCCCGGGACCCCCGCTGTAATTAGGGGACCCCAGTCTCAGTCACTCCCTGTGTGACCCCTCTATGTCTAATTAATAATAATATCATTGTTCTTTCTCTGGAAGCTGCTGTATTGTACAAACCAGAGAAATGCACTTTCCAGCATCCCACCCCGGGCGCGGCTGCACGGCGGTGTATGAACTGTAAACAGAAAGTGCTTTGGGGATAAAAGGCACTGAATAAATAGAATGATATCATTATTATTATACTTTATTTCTAAGGCACCAACATATTCCTCAGCTAACTCCCCCACCCCCCACATCATGAATATACAGTATATTTATGTCAACAAGAGAGCTACTGAGCGAGGCAATGTATATAACAAGAGACAGGGCGCCCAATGCTACATCCCATTAACAAAACATATATGGTAAAAAGTATAAAGTAAAATACTTCAATAATAATAATAGATGGTTCTTCCCCTCTTACAGAGGTAAAGGGAAGGGGTAACACTAGTAGTGTAGGACCTGCATTCATTTGGTTATACCTTGGCGTTGGTACGCAGGCTTATGACGCTTTGGCCAAAGGGTTAACTAAATAACCAAGTATTTATTATTATTATTATTATTGAAGTATTTTACTTTATACTTTTTACTATATATGTTTTGTCAATGGGATGTAGCATTGGGCACCCCCTGTCTCCTGTTATATATTCCTCAGCGCAGTACAATGTGGGAGGGGGGACTGTACCATTGTATGATAAAATAGTACATACATGTTAAGACAAACTGAGACAATGGGAAAAAGGTTCCTACCCCAAAGAGCTTACAATCTAGAAGTAGTAGAGGGGAGACACGAGGAATAGCATATCATACCGGCCTCAGCCTCAGATAATGTTCATTTTCAGGGACTCCAATCACATCATCGTCTCGGTTCAGAACATTTTCTCTTTGGCTTCCAACGTGACTGCCTACGACATTCTGTACAGTTTACAGAGCTACATGCGTTCCTGCAAATCGTCCCCGGCAATCTCCCCCGGCTGCCAGCTGATCCTGCACCCTCAGCTGTACTACAAAGGTACTGTGCATCGTGGGGAGGGGACGCAAGCGTTAGCACAGGGAGTACCCCCAGGGGCTGGGTTATTCCAAATTATTCCAAATTATATATATATACATACATACAGTCATGTGAAAAAGAAAGTACACCATCTGTGAATTCTGTGGTTTTACATATCAGGACATAATAACAATCATCTGTTCCTTAGCAGGTCTTAAAATTAGGTAAATACAACCTCAGCTGAACAACAACACATGACATATTACACAGTGTCATGATTTATTTAACAAAAATAAAGCCAAAATGGAGAAGCCATGTGTGAAAAACTAAGGACACCCTTACTGCTTCCATAGGAATTAAAATGCTAAGTAGCAGACAGGTGCTGCTCATTAAATGCCCTTGATTAATTGATCATCAGGAAGTGTGACCACCTCTATAAAAGCCGACGTTTTAGCAGTTTGCTGGTCTGGAGCATTCAGGTGTGTGTTAACACAATGCCAAGGAGGAAAGACATCAGCAATGAACTTAGAGAAGCAATTGTTGCTGCCCATCAATCTGGGAAGGGTTATAAGGCAATTTCCAAACAATGTAAAGTCCATCATTCTACAGTGAGAAAGATTATTCAAAAGTGGAAAACATTCAAGACAGTTGCCAATCTTCCCAGGAGTGGACGTCCCAGCAAATTCACCCCAAGGTCAGACCGTGCAATGCTCAGAGAAATTGCAAAAAACCCAAGAGTTACATCTCAGACTCTACAGGCCTCAGTTAGCATGTTAAATGTTAAAGTTCATGACAGTACAATTAGAAAAAGACTGAACAAGTATGGTTTGTTTGGAAGGGTTGCCAGGAGAAAGCCTCTTCTCTCTAAAAAGAACATGGCAGCACGGCTTAGGTTTGCAAAGTTGCATCTGAACAAACCACAAGACTTCTGGAACAATGTCCTTTGGACAGACGAGACCAAAGTAGAGATGTTTGGCCATAATGCACAGCGCCACGTTTGGCGAAAACCAAACACAGCATATCGGCACAAACACCTCATACCAACTGTCAAGCACGGTGATGGAGGGGTGATGATTTGGGCTTGTTTTGCAGCCACAGGACCTGGGAACCTTGCAGTCATTGAGTCGACCATGAACTCCTCTGTATACCAAAGTATTCTAGAGTCAAATGTGGGGCCATCTGTCCAACAGCTAAAGCTTGGCCGAAATTGGGTCATGCAACAGGACAATGATCCCAAGCACACCAGCAAATCTACAACAGAATGGCTGAAAAAGAAAAGAATCAAGGTGTTGCAATGGCCCAGTCAAAGTCCAGACCTCAACCCGGTTGAAATGCTGTGGCTGGACCTTAAGAGAGCTGTGCATAAAGAAATGCCCGCAAACCTCAATGAACTGAAGCAACGTTGTAAAGAAGAGTGGGACAAAATCCCTCAACAACGATGTGAGAGACTGATGAAGTTATACAGAAAACGATTACTCCAAGTTATTGCTGCTAAAGGTGGTTCTACAAGTTATTGAATCATAAGGTGTACTTCATTTTTCACACATGGCTTCTCCATTTTGGCTTTATTTTTGTTAAATAAATCATGACATGGTGTAATATGTCATGTGTACACACACACACACACACACACACACAGTGTAATATGTCATGTGTTGTTGTTCATGTGAGGTTGTATTTACCTAATTTTTAGACCTGCTAAGGAACAGATGATTGTTATTATCTCCTGATATGTAAAACCACAGAATTCACAGAGGGCGTACTTTCTTTTTCACATGACTGTACATGTTTTATTATTTACATTTTCTTACAATTGAATAGTTGTTGCCCCCTCCATGAATATCACTCCCTAACCCCTGAGGTTCCAGCCACACGGCCCGGGTCCCATCACATGCCGGGAGTCAGGCGGCACAGGAATAACAGCATATTGTCGGACAATCACTGCAGACACAGGGTGACCAGGCCCGGACAGCGTTTCTTCTCTCTTTTGGCGATGTGCTTCTGTACTGAGCCCTTGTCTCCCAGCAGCACATGTTATAAATCCCTGACCCTCACTGTGTCTTCCTGTTTCCAGCTGTGAGTCTGTGCAATGTGAAACCCCCCGGGTGTGATAAAGACACAGCCGAGTGTGCGGACCTGACCGGCATTGCGCTGTGCCAGTGCAAGCCTGCCTACTTCAAATACAACACCATGGACCACTCGTGCCGAGGTGAGCGCCGGACACAGGCCTACAGATATGTATGCAGCCACCTCTGGAGTGGAATCCCCTGTAGTGTATCTGTAGCTCTAAGCTGGCCCTAGTAATACACTCTTTAAATATAATGTATAACCCTGCTCACTTAATGTAACTATGTATTTGTAACCATGTATCTGTCACCATAACTCCTCTGTGCCCCGGACATACGTGAACACGAGAGGTAAATCTCACTGTATTACTCCTGGGAAAACATGTTATAAATGAATACACAATGGGGACCTGTATTAAGATGTTATTTTCATTTTTTCTGATCCTCAAAATGACAGTGCTAAAAAGTAATAGAAACCTTCATTACATGTGCGCCGTGTGCATGAAGACACAGAATTTACATGTGCGCGTGTGTATGAAGACACAAAATTTACATGTGCGCGTGTGCATGAAGATACATAATTTACATGTGCGCGTGTGCATGAAGACACAGAATTTACATGTGCGCGTGTGCATGAAGACGCAGAAATTACATGTGCGCCGTGTGCATGAAGACACAGAATTTACATGTGCGCGTGTGCATGAAGACACAGAATTTACATGTGCGCGTGTGCATGAAGACACAGAATTTACATGTGCGCGTGTGCATGAAGACACAGAATTTACATGTGCGCGTGTGCATGAAGACACAGAATTTACATGTGCGCGTGTGCATGAAGACACAGAATTTACATGTGTGCGTGTGTGCATGAAGACACAGAATTTACATGTGCGCGTGTGCATGAAGACACAGAATTTACATGTGCGCGTGTGCATGAAGACACAGAATTTACATGTGCGCGTGTGCATGAAGACACAGAATTTACATGTGCGCGTGTGCATGAAGACACAGAATTTACATGTGTGCGTGTGTGCATGAAGACACAGAATTTACATGTGCGCGTGTGCATGAAGACACAGAATTTACATGTGCGCGTGTGCATGAAGACACAGAATTTACATGTGCGTGTGTGTGCATGAAGACACAGAATTTACATGTGCGCGTGTGCATGAAGACGCAGAATTTACATGTGCGTGTGTGTGCATGAAGACACAGAATTTACATGTGCGCGTGTGCATGAAGACACAGAATTTACATGTGCGTGTGTGTGCATGAAGACACAGAATTTACATGTGCGCGTGTGCATGAAGACACAGAATTTACATGTGCGCGTGTGCATGAAGACACAGAATTTACATGTGCGCGTGTGCATGAAGACACAGAATTTACATGTGCGCGTGTGCATGAAGACACAGAATTTACATGTGCGCGTGTGCATGAAGACACAGAATTTACATGTGTGCGTGTGTGCATGAAGACACAGAATTTACATGTGCGCGTGTGCATGAAGACACAGAATTTACATGTGCGTGTGTGTGCATGAAGACACAGAATTTACATGTGCGCGTGTGCATGAAGACACAGAATTTACATGTGCGCGTGTGCATGAAGACACAGAATTTACATGTGCGCGTGTGCATGAAGACACAGAATTTACATGTGCGCGTGTGCATGAAGACACAGAATTTACATGTGCGTGTGTGCATGAAGACGCAGAATTTACATGTGCGCGTGTGCATGAAGACGCAGAATTTACATGTGCGCGTGTGCATGAAGACACAGAATTTACATGTGCGTGTGTGCATGAAGACACAGAATTTACATGTGTGCGTGTTCATGAAGACACAGAATTTACATGTGCGCGTGTGCATGAAGATACAGAATTTACATGTGCGCGTGTGCACGAAGACGCAGAATTTACATGTGCGCGTGTGCACGAAGACGCAGAATTTACATGTGCGCGTGTGCACGAAGACACAGAATTTACATGTGCGCCGTGTGCATGAAAACGCAGCATTTACATGTGCGCCGTGTGCATGAAGACACAGAATTTACATGTGCGCGTGTGCATGAAGACACAGAATTTACATGTGCGCGTGTGCATGAAGACGCAGAATTTACATGTGCGCCGTGTGCATGAAGACACAGAATTTACATGTGCGCGTGTGCATGAAGACACAGAATTTACATGTGCGCGTGTGCATGAAGACGCAGAAATTACATGTGCGCCGTGTGCATGAAGACACAGAATTTACATGTGCGCCGTGTGCATGAAGACGCAGAATTTACATGTGCGCGTGTGCATGAAGACGCAGAATTTACATGTGCGCGTGTGTATGAAGACACAGAATTTACATGTGCGCGTGTGCATGAAGACACAGAATTTACATGTGCGCGTGTACATGAAGACACAGAATTTACATGTGCGCGTGTGCATGAAGACACAGAATTTACATGTGCGCGTGTGCATGAAGACACAGAATTTACATGTGCGCCGTGTGCATGAAGACACAGAATTTACATGTGCGCGTGTGCATGAAGACACAGAATTTACATGTGCGCGTGTGCATGAAGACGCAGAAATTACATGTGCGCCGTGTGCATGAAGACACAGAATTTACATGTGCGCCGTGTGCATGAAAACGCAGCATTTACATGTGCGCGTGTGCATGAAGACACAGAATTTACATGTGCGTGTGTGTGCATGAAGACGCAGAATTTACATGTGCGCGTGTGCATGAAGACACAGAATTTACATGTGCGCCGTGTGCATGAAGACGCAGCATTTACATGTGCGCGTGTGCATGAAGACACAGAATTTACATGTGCGCGTGTGCATGAAGACACAGAATTTACATGTGCGCGTGTGCATGAAGACGCAGAATTTACATGTGCGCGTGTGCATGAAGACACAGAATTTACATGTGCGCCGTGTGCATGAAAACGCAGCATTTACATGTGCGCGTGTGCATGAAGACGCAGAAATTACATGTGCGCGTGTGCATGAAGACGCAGAATTTACATGTGCGCGTGTGCATGAAGACACAGAATTTACATGTGCGCGTGTGCATGAAGACGCAGAATTTACATGTGCGCGTGTGCATGAAGACGCAGAATTTACATGTGCGCGTGTGCATGAAGACACAGAATTTACATGTGTGCGTGTGCATGAAGACACAGAATTTACATGTGCGCGTGTGCATGAAGACGCAAAATTTACATGTGCGCCGTGTGCATGAAGACACAGAATTTACATGTGCGCGTGTGCATGAAGACACAGAATTTACATGTGCGCGTGTGCATGAAGACGCAGAAATTACATGTGCGCCGTGTGCATGAAGACACAGAATTTACATGTGCGCCGTGTGCATGAAGACGCAGAATTTACATGTGCGCATGTGCATGAAGACACAGAATTTACATGTGCGCCGTGTGCATGAAAACGCAGCATTTACATGTGCGCGTGTGCATGAAGACGCAGAAATTACATGTGCGCGTGTGCATGAAGACGCAGAATTTACATGTGCGCGTGTGCATGAAGACGCAGAATTTACATGTGCTAGTGTGCATGAAGACGCAGAATTTACATGTACGCGTGTGCATGAAGACGCAGAATTTACATGTGCGCGTGTGCATGAAGACACAGAATTTACATGTGCGCGTGTGCATGAAGACGCAGAATTTACATGTGCGTGTGTGTGCATGAAGATGCAGAATTTACATGTGCGTGTGTGTGCATGAAGACACAGAATTTACATGTGCGCGTGTGCATGAAGACACAGAATTTACATGTGCGCGTGTGCATGAAGACACAGAATTTACATGTGCGCGTGTGCATGAAGACACAGAATTTACATGTGCGCGTGTGCATGAAGACGCAGAAATTACATGTGCGCCGTGTGCATGAAGACGCAGAATTTACATGTGCGCGTGTGTGCATGAAGACACAGAATTTACATGTGCGCGTGTGCAGGAAGACACAGAATTTACATGTGCGTGTGTGTGCATGAAGACACAGAATTTACATGTGCGCGTGTGCATGAAGACACAGAATTTACATGTGCGCGTGTGCATGAAGACACAGAATTTACATGTGCGCGTGTGCATGAAGACACAGAATTTACATGTGCGCGTGTGCATGAAGACGCAGAAATTACATGTGCGCCGTGTGCATGAAGACACAGAATTTACATGTGCGCGTGTGTGCATGAAGACACAGAATTTACATGTGCGCGTGTGCATGAAGACACAGAATTTACATGTGCGCGTGTGCATGAAGACACAGAATTTACATGTGCGTGTGTGTGCATGAAGACACAGAATTTACATGTGCGCGTGTGCATGAAGACACAGAATTTACATGTGCGCGTGTGCATGAAGACACAGAATTTACATGTGCGCGTGTGCATGAAGACACAGAATTTACATGTGCGCGTGTGCATGAAGACACAGAATTTACATGTGCGCGTGTGTGCATGAAGACACAGAATTTACATGTGCGCGTGTGTGCATGAAGACACAGAATTTACATGTGCGCGTGTGCATGAAGACACAGAATTTACATGTGCGTGTGTGTGCATGAAGACACAGAATTTACATGTGCGCGTGTGCATGAAGACACAGAATTTACATGTGCGCGTGTGCATGAAGACACAGAATTTACATGTGCGCGTGTGCATGAAGACACAGAATTTACATGTGCGCGTGTGCATGAAGACGCAGAAATTACATGTGCGCGTGTGCATGAAGACACAGAATTTACATGTGCGAGTGTGCATGAAGACACAGAATTTACATGTGCACGTGTGCATGAAGACGCAGAATTTACATGTGCGCGTGTGCACGAAGACACAGAATTTACATGTGCGCGTGTGCACGAAGACGCAGAATTTACATGTGCGCGTGTGCACGAAGACGCAGAATTTACATGTGCGCCGTGTGCATGAAGACGCAGAATTTACATGTGCGCCATGTGCATGAAGACACAGAATTTACATGTGCGCCGTGTGCATGAAGACACAGAATTTACATGTGCGCCGTGTGCATGAAGACGCAGAATTTACATGTGCGCGTGTGCATGAAGACACAGAATTTACATGTGCGCGTGTGCACGAAGACACAGAATTTACATGTGCGCGTGTGCATGAAGATGCAGAATTTACATGTGCGCCGTGTGCATGAAGACGGAGAATTTGTCGACGTTATTTTTGACACATCGGGTCATGTTGAATGTTGAATACCTGATTGATAGAATTTAAATTAAAACAGAATAAGTATTTTTTCATTTACAACTAGTATTAGTAAATATCAATTATTGGTGTCATATTATTCATAATAGCCATACTGTGAAAACGTAATACATTTATTTGACCTACTGTATGTCCTGAAACATGCGCGCCGCGGTAACTAGCTGCGTGTGTGGGTACGAAGCGCAGAATGAAGCTGGTGGAGGGTTTGGACTTTCTGCTATTTTTTGGTGCATAGAAACATTCTTTTTTTGTACATCCCATTTATATTTGTACACGAGCAGATTCCTGCGCGTCCGAGCGGGCGCAAAGTCTCAGAATAGTACCACGGCGGGCACACGGGCGCGTGCATGCACAGGCATACAAACACATAGGTGCACACACACACTGGCGCGCGAACGCACACAGGCGCACACACACACACACAGGTGCGCGAACGCACACAGGCGCACACACACACAGGCGCACACACACACATAGGCGTGCGCACACACATACACAGGTGTGTACACACGCAAGCGCACGCGCACAGACGTGCGCGCACACACACACACTGGCACACACAGGCGTGCACAGAGGCACACATACACACACAGGTGTGCACACACAGGCGCACACAGGCACACACACACACAGGCGTGCACACATACACAATTGAAAATTAAATTTCCCCGCACCAATTTTGCATAAATAAAATCCGTTTGCGTTGCTTAGAACATACAGTACGTCCCAATGTATTCTTCCATTGCGCAGACATTGTGCTCACTGCTGTACACTTATATGCACAAGTCAGTATCCCTAAGAGCACACAATCTGATTTTGGTGCATGAGGCACAGTGGGTAAAGGGACTTTCCCAGAGCTGGGACACAATTTGGATGCTCCCACTGAAAAGGCCAGCATCTCAACAACTGCAGCTGCTTCTTTCTGATACCGTTGCAATGTGTAATCATGTCCCTGTGCGTGTTACATGTATACACTGCTTATAAACACGCAGTCTCTAAGCCTGCGCGTGTTACATGTATACACTGCTTATAAACACGCAGTCTCTAAGCCTGTGCGTGTTACATGTATACACTGCTTATAAACACGCAGTCTCTAAGCCTGTGCGTGTTACATGTATACACTGCTTATAAACACGCAGTCTCTAAGCCTGTGCGTGTTACATGTATACACTGCTTATAAACACGCAGTCTCTAAGCCTGTGCGTGTTACATGTATACACTGCTTATACACACGCAGTCTCTAAGCCTGCGCGTGTTACACGTTCACACTGCTTATAAACACGCAGTCTCTAAGCCTGCGCGTGTTACACGTATACACTGCTTATAAACACGCACACTGCTTATAAACATGCAGTCTCTAAGCCTGCGCGTGTTACACGTATACACTGCTTATAAACACGCACACTGCTTATAAACATGCAGTCTCTAAGCCTGCGCGTGTTACACGTATACACTGCTTATAAACACGCACACTGCTTATAAACACGCAGTCTCTACGCCTGCGCGTGTTACATGTATACACTGCTTATACACACGCACACTGCTTATAAACACGCAGTCTCTAAGCCTGCGCGTGTTACATGTATACACTGCTTATAAACACGCACACTGCTTATAAACACGCAGTCTCTAAGCCTGCGCGTGTTACATGTATACACTGCTTATAAACACGCAGTCTCTAAGCCTGTGCGTGTTACATGTATACACTGCTTATACACACGCAGTCTCTAAGCCTGCGTGTGTTACATGTATATACTGCTTATAAACACGCACACTGCTTATAAACACGCAGTCTCTACGCCTGCGCGTGTTACATGTATACACTGCTTATAAACACGCAGTCTCTACGCCTGCGCGTGTTACATGTATACATTGCTTTTAAACACGCAGTCTCTACGCCTGCGCGTGTTACACGTATACACTGCTTATAAACATGCAGTCTCTACGCCTGCGCGTGTTACACGTATACACTGCTTATAAACACGCAGTCTCTACGCCTGCGCGTGTTAAACGTATACACTGCTTATAAACACGCAGTCTCTACGCCTGCGCGTGTTACACGTATACACTGCTTATACACACGCAGTCTCTAAGCCTGCGCGTGTTACACGTATACACTGCTTATACACACGCAGTTTCTAAGCCTGTGCGTGTTACACGTATACACTGCTTATAAACACGCACACTGCTTATAAACACGCAGTCTCTAAGCCTCTGTGTGTTACATATATACACTGCTTATAGACACGCAGTCTCTAAGCCTGCGCGTGTTACACGTATACACTGCTTATAAACACGCAGTCTCTAAGCCTGCGCATGTTACATGTACACGCTGCTTATAAACACGCAGTCTCTAAGCCTGCGCGTGTTACATGTATACACTGCTTATAAACACGCAGTCTGCTTATACACACGCAGTCTCTAAGCCTGCGCGTGTTACATGTATTCGCTGCTTATAAACACGCAGTCTCTAAGCCTGCGCGTGTTACATGTATACACTGCTTATAAACACGCAGTCTCTAAGCCTGCGCATGTTACATGTACACGCTGCTTATAAACACGCAGTCTCTAAGCCTGCGCGTGTTACATGTATACACTGCTTATAAACACGCAGTCTCTAAGCCTGTGCGTGTTACATGTATACACTGCTTATAAACACGCACACTGCTTATAAACACGCAGTCTCTAAGCCTGCGCGTGTTACATTTATTCGCTGCTTATAAACACGCAGTCTCTAAGCCTGCGCGTGTTACATGTATATACTGCTTATAAACACGCAGTCTCTAAGCCTGTGCGTGTTACATGTATACACTGCTTATAAACACGCAGTCTCTAAGTCTCTGTGTTTTTATTTCCCCATCAGCCTGTGAAGATGGTTACAAACGGGAGAATGCGTCTTGTGTGAGGTGAGAGGAACCCCCCCTCCCCCATACCTGTAATACACAGAACATACTTACAGACCCCCTCCCCCTCTCCCCTCTCTCCCCCCTCTCCCTCCCCGGACCTGTAATACACAGAACATACTTACAGAGCCCCCCTGTAATACACAGAACATACTTACAGAGCCCCCTGTAATACACAGAACATACTTACAGAGCCCCCCCCTGTAATACACAGAACATACTTACAGAGCCCCCCCCCCTGTAATACACAGAACATACTTACAGAGCCCCCCCTGTAATACACAGAACATACTTACAGAGCCCCCCCCCCTGTAATACACAGAACATACTTACAGAGCCCCCCCCCCCTGTAATACACAGAACATACTTACAGAGCCCCCCCTGTAATACACAGAACTTACTTACAGAGCCCCCCCTGTAATACACAAAACATACTTACAGAGCCCCCCCTGTAATACACAGAACATACTTACAGAGCCCCCCCCCCCTGTAATACACAGAACATACTTACAGAGCCCCCCCTGTAATACACAGAACATACGTACAGCCCCCCCCAGTTATACAAAGAACATACTTACAGAGCCCCTCCCCCCTGTTATACACAGAACATACGTACAGCCCCCCCTGTAATACACAGAACATACGTACAGCCCCCCGTTATACACAGAACATACTTAGAGAGCCCCTCCCCCCTGTTATACACAGAACATACATACAGCCCCCCCTGTTATACACAGAACATACGTACAGCCCCCCTCCCTGTAATACACAGAACATACGTACAGTGTCCCCCCCCCCCCCTGTTATACACAGTGTAGAGGGAGAGGGGGTTGGCCTGGTATTAAAGGGGTTGCACCCCATATGGCCACCCCCAGACCTCACCAGGGAGGCAAGGGGTTAACTGGACTGCGGTCCAGGAATGTGGCTTACACCTTGTCATGTCAGGAAAATGTATGTTCCCCTGTTCCCATGTTTCATTATAATCCTGTATTTTAATGTTTTAAAGTGCATTTCTGTATCTCCAGTTCTGGAGGTCGCCGAGAGTTGAAATTTGGCCAATATGTGGAGTCACTGTAGGCATTAAAAACTGGCAAATTTCGACCCACTGAGCCCACCAGAATGGAACTTATTAATATGTGCAGATATTAAAGTGTATATGTATGGTATTTTGGATCTGCTCTGAAAATGCAGACTCCATCTGCTATGCTAATAGGTCATGAAGGGCAGCCGGATGATTGAGCATAAGCACTGTGATCAAAAGTTAACTGCCCTGATTGTTTACACTAGGAACCAAGTACTAATCAACAGACTCTGCCACTCTAATTGTTACCTGAGGGCGGAGAATCATCAAACTGTAGTGGTTTGTAAGTGTTATGTCTACACCTACAAACAATGAAGATCCTATCAGATACTTCATTTGGTAGACTGATCGTCGACCCTGATTTAATTATGGGGCTACAGAAATAAGACCCTCAGAGTCCTAGTACGCATGGGCTAACTAGCTGGGGGGCATGGGTTAATCTGTGTCTCCACGTTAGTGATTGGATACAGATAATTGTTCACCAATAGTCTGTATTCAATGTTAAGAATAGGGTTACACAGGTATATAAACTGCGTCAACCCTACAGTTTTTAGTTGTGCTTCTGATTCTACCTGGAATGTCACTGGATTGCTGGAGAATTGCTAGCTGATACTTCTCCATTCCCCAACCCTAAGTAAGTGTTACCTTCTTGTCTGTTAATTGTACTATATTGCTGTGTTCATCTTTTTAAGGAATAAATATATTTTATTATATCTAAGCCTCGTTCAGTTCAACCCAGATATTTGGTGTTCATTATATCGTCATAAGCTACCGTGACACACAGAACATACGTACAGCCCCCCCCCGTTATACACAGAACATACGTACAGCCCCCCCGTTATACACAGAACATACGTACAGCCCCCCCCGTTATACACAGAACATACGTACAGCCCCCCCCGTTATACACAGAACATACGTACAGCCCCCACCCTGTTATACACCGAACATACGTACAGCCCCCCCCTCCCCCCTGTTATACACAGAACATACGTACAGCCCCCCCCCTGTTATACACAGAACATACGTACAGCCCCCCCCCCCCTGTTATACACAGAACATACGTACAGCCCCCCTCCCCCCCCCTGTTATACACAGGTACAGAGCCCTTGTAAGGATTTCACCTCACTGACTTTTTCTGGCTGTTTTGCAGATGCCCTTTCGGTCTGGGAGGATTCAACTGCTCCAACCGTAAGTAAGCCCGGGGGCCGTGTACGGGGGCATTAATATTAACACTTTCTCTGCCAGGGGAACTTGTAAGGTGTTAAATCCCTTCAAAAGCACACCCTCTATAACACACACACAGCAGTGGCTGTAGGAGGAGCGTGGGGGGTAACCGGTTTTAGCAGGGGAGGGGGGGGAATCTGTCGCGTTTCGCTTCTCTGCAGTTTGTAGAAATCTTTCTAACAGTTTTCAGAACCCGTGAATATTTCGCTAGAAACAGCCCAAATTGTTAAAAAGTTGCTATTTTTTTAACCTGCTAAATATGTCCCGCGAGAGGGAAGGATTCATTTGCAGTTATTGTTCCATTTTGAACATTCCCTGAAACAAAACGGTATTTTCTGCATTATCTGAAACGCTGCAGCACAAGAAACGGGGGCTTCAAAATATCACTTTATCAATCATAAAATATCAGTTTGAAAAAGTGGAGGCCGGTAATGCATTGCAGATTGCGATATTATATCGCTGTGCGTGTTATTATATCTCTGCGCGTTATTATATCGCTGTGCGTGTTATTATATCTCTGCGTGTTATTATATCTCTGCGTGTTATTATATCTCTGCGTGTTATCATATCTCTGCGTGTTATTATATCTCTCTGCGTGTTATTATATCTCTCTGCGTGTTATTATATATCTGCGTGTTATTATATCTCTCTGCGTGTTATTATATTGCTCTGCGCGTTATTATATCTCTGCGCGTTATTATCTCTCTGCGTGTTATTATATCTCTCTGCGAGTTATTATATCTCTCTGCGCGTTATTATCTCTCTCTGCGTGTTATGATATCTCTCTGCGTGTTATTATCTCTCTGCGTGTTATTATATCTCTGCGTGTTATTATATCTCTCTGCGTGTTATTATATATCTGCGTGTTATTATATCTCTCTGCGTGTTATTATATCTCTCTGCGTGTTATTATATCTCTCTGCGTGTTATTATATCTCTCTGCGCGTTATTATATCTCTCTGCGTGTTATTATATCTCTGCGTGTTATTATATCTCTCTGCGTGTTATTATATCTCTGCGCGTTATTATATCTTTCTGCGTGTTATTATATCTCTCTGCGTTTTATTATATCTCTCTGCACGTTATTATATCTCTCTGCGTGTTATTTTACCTCTGCGTGTTATTATATCTCTGCACGTTATTATATCTCTCTGCGTGTTATTATATCTCTCTGCATGTTATTATATCTCTGCGCGTTATTCTATCTCTCTGCGTGTTATTATATCTCTGCGTGTTATTATATCTCTCTGCGTGTTATTATATCTCTCTGCGTGTTATTATATCTCTCTGCGTGTTATTATATCTCTCTGCGTGTTATTATATCTCTCTGCGTGTTATTATATCTCTCTGCGTGTTATTATATCTCTCTGCGTGTTATTATATCTCTGCGTGTTATTATATCTCTCTGCGTGTTATTATATCTTTGCGTGTTATTATATCTCTCTGCGTGTTATTCTATCTCTCTGCGTGTTATTATATCTCTCTGCATGTTATTATATATCTCTGCGTGTTATTATCTCTCTGCGTGTTATTATCTCTCTGCGTGTTATTATCTCTCTGCGTGTTATTATCTCTCTCTGCGCGTTATTATATCTCTCTGCGCGTTATTATATCTCTGCGTGTTATTATATCTCTCTGCGTGTTATTATATCTCTCTGCGCGTTATTCTATCTCTGCGTGTTATTATATCTCTCTGCGCGTTATTATATCTCTGCGTGTTATTATATCTCTCTGCGCGTTATTCTATCTCTGCGTGTTATTATATCTTTGCGTGTTATTATATCTCTCTGCGTGTTATTCTATCTCTCTGCGTGTTATTATATCTCTCTGCATGTTATTATATATCTCTGCGTGTTATTATCTCTCTGCGTGTTATTATCTCTCTGCGTGTTATTATCTCTCTGCGTTTTATTATATCTCTCTGCGTGTTATTATATCTCTGCGCGTTATTATATCTCTGCGTGTTATTATATCTCTCTGCGTGTTATTATATCTCTGCGTGTTATTATATCGCTGCGTGTTATTATATCTCTCTGCGCGTTATTATATCTCTGCGTGTTATTATATCTCTCTGCTTGTTATTCTATCTCTGCGCGTTATTATCTCTGCGTGTTATTATATCTGCGTGTTATTATATCTCTGCGCGTTATTATCTCTGTGTGTTATTTTATCTCTCTGCGTGTTATTATATCTCTCTGCGTGTTATTATATATCTGTGTGTTATTATATCTCTACATGTTATTATATTTCTCTGCGTGTTATTATATCTCTCTGCGTGTTATTATATCTCTCTGCGTGTTATTATATCTCTCTGCGTGTTATTATATCTCTGCGTGTTATTATATATCTGTGTGTTATTATATCTCTGCGTGTTATTATATTTCTCTGCATGCTATTATATCTCTCTGCGTGTTATTATATCTCTCTGTGTGTTATTATATCTCTCTGCGTGTTATTATATCTCTGCGTGTTATTATATCTCTGCGTGTTATATTATCTCTCTGCGTGTTATTTTATCTCTCTGCATGTTATTATATCTCTCTGCGTGTTATTATATCTCTCTGCGTGTTATTATATCTCTGTGTGTTATTATATCTCTCTGCGTGTTATTATATTTCTCAGTGTGTTATTATATCTCTGTGTGTTATTATATCTCTCTGCGTGTTATTATATCTCTGTGTGTTATTATATCTCTGTGTGTTATTATATCTCTGCTTGTTATTATATTTCTCAGTGTGTTATTATATCTCTGTGTGTTATTATATCTCTCTGCGTGTTATTATATCTCTGTGTGTTATTATATCTCTGTGTGTTATTATATCTCTGCGCGTTATTATATGTCTCTGCGTGTTATTATATCTCTGCGCGTTATTATATCTCTCTGCGTGTTATTATATCTCTCTGCGTGTTATTATATCTCTCTGCGTGTTATTATATCTCTCTGCGTGTTATATTATCTCTGCGTGTTATATTATCTCTCTGCGTGTTATTATATCTCTCTGCGTGTTATTATATCTCTCTGCGTGTTATATTATCTCTCTGCTTGTTATATTATCTCTCTGCGTGTTATATTATCTCTCTGCGTGTTATATTATCTCTCTGCTTGTTATTATATCTCTCTGCGTGTTATTATATCTCTCTGCGTGTTATTATATCTCTCTGCGTGTTATATTATCTCTCTGCGTGTTATATTATCTCTCTGCAATGCATTGTAGGCCTCTCGCAAGGAAGGGGTAATTAGCAGGGTAAAAATGTTGATTTCTTTGTAAAAAGCCCCTGCCCAGAAGGAACGATAAGAAGCAGTGAGAGTGGGGAGCTGTGAGGAAGGTCAGACAGGATCCCAGGAGGGTGGGCAGGACGCAGCAGCCGAGAGGAAAACGCCAGCGTCGGCTAAATCCGTAACAATGTCATAGAGCGAGACGGGGAAGGCCCCGAGTGTGTGTCACATTCCTTACTGAACGTGCAGCGTGTGATGTGTCTGCAGAGAAGAGAAGCGCCTCGTAATACAGTCACTGTAACAACGATAAAGGGGTTAATGTTAAACTAGTGAGATACTTTGTATATGTATGTACAGTATGTATATCTTTATCTATATAGCACCATCCAGTACATAGCGCTTCACAGCAGTAATACACGGGTAATAATAATATAACACATAGTGGGAATAAGTGCTTCAGACATAAAAGTAACATTAGGAAAAGGAGTCCCTGACCCGAGGAACTTACAATCTAAGTGGTAAGTAGGACGAACGTACAGAGACAGTAGGAGGGCGTCCTGGTAAGTGCATCTGCAGGGGCCACAGTCAATGTATGAGATGTAAAGTATCAGCCACGGAGCTACCCATATGCTTAATTAAAGAGGTGTGTTTCCTAATATATCCCCAAATTCCTGCCAATATTCCTAATATATCCCAACATTCCTAATATATCCCAATATTCCTAATATATCCCAACATTCCTAATATATCCCAATATTCCTAATATATCCCAATATTCATAATATATCCCAATATTCATAATATATCCCAATATTCCTCATATATCCCAATATATCCCAACATTCCTAATATATCCCAATATTCCTAATATATCCCAATATTCATAATATATCCCAACATTCCTAATATATCCCAATATTCCTAATATATCCAAACATTCCTAATATATCCCAATATTCCTAATATATCCCAATATTCATAATATATCCCAATATTCATAATATATCCCAATATATCCCAATATTCATAATATATCCCAATATTCATAATATATCCCAATATTCATAATATATCCAAACATTCCTAATATATCCCAATATTCCTAATATATCCCAATATTCATAATATATCCCAATATTCATAATATATCCCAATATATCCCAATATTCCTAATATATCCCAACATTCCTAATATATCCCAATATTCATAATATATCCCAATATTCATAATATATCCCAATATTCCTAATATATCCCAATATTCCTAATATATCCCAATATTCATAATATATCCCAATATTCCTCATATATCCCAATATATCCCAACATTCCTAATATATCCCAATATTCCTAATATATCCCAATATTCCTAATATATCCAAACATACCTAATATATCCCAATATTCCTAATATATCCCAATATTCCTAATATATCCCAATATTCCTAATATATCCAAACATACCTAATATATCCCAATATTTCTAATATATCCAAACATTCCTAATATATCCCAATATTCCTAATATATCCCAATATTCATAATATATCCCAATATTCATAATATATCCCAACATTCCTAATATATCCCAACATTCCTAATATATCCCAATATTCCTAATATATCCCAACATTCCTAATATATCCCAATATTCATAATATATCCCAATATTCATAATATATCCCAATATTCCTAATATATCCCAATATTCCTAATATATTCCAATATTCCCAATATATCCCAACATTCCTAATATATCGCAACATTCCTAATATATCCCAATATATCCCAACATTCCTAATATATCCCCAAATTCCTGATATATCCCAATATATGCAGTACCTTGTCCTTCACTGTCCCCAGACCCTCACTTTGCTTTTGGACAGTGTTGCAATGCAATGTGCTCCCCCATCTCTCGCCTCCCCAAGTCTCTATCTCTTCCCGCTACAACACTGACACCCGGTGGGCAACTTGTGTACAGCGCGTCCCCATCCCGGCTCTCACCAAATCCCATCATCAGCAACACGCTGTTATTCCGGAACGCTGCTCTTACTGAGCACAACCACTGCCCCACAGAGCATGCAATCTAATGTTTTGTCCCACAACAGTTTCTGGCTGATGTTACCAACTGTTCTTAGTACAGAATCGACTTAATACCTGACCCCGATTCTGCGCTCGATTATTTCCAGACAGAGGTCCTAAAAGGAAAAAACAGACAAGTGCGCACAAGAATTCTAACTAAATAAAAAAGTCTTAATGTGATAAAAATTATATCAAATACACCCAACCACGTGATAAAAGTGTATAAGGTAAATAAATATACCAATGTAGATGAGCGTCTGCTGCTGTGATAAGGGCAGCCCAAGGCCCTAGGATCTAGTAACAACAAAACAAACAAAGCGCACAACACTCATCGTGAAAAATGTAATAAACAGTGTTTATATATAAGGTGTTTCAAGGTTATGCGTACATCATGAATGATTTAATCAGGCATAGAGAGCCACAGAGTGGCAGTTACCAGCGTCTGCAACCAGGAACCGCCGGGATCTCACTCCCCCTTCCACGAACTCAGGTCAGATGCAGATCAGACACACTACCGGATCATTGATGTATCTGCCACAGTCTTAATGTCCAGTATGTGGCGTTAGTACGCCTGGTGAGTTCTGGGGTGTAGTTCTCTTTCTATCGCAGATATCATACAGGTTCCCTGCTGCAAACCTCACTGCACATCCGCACTGGTCGAGCACACTGCACATCCGCACTGGTCTTAAAACTCTGCGATACCCATGCTCCACTACGCAGAATAAGGGTACGGGGGGCCCACCTTCCATGGGTTACACCTGACCTTATAGCACTCTACCATTTCAGGGATGCCTTGTGGGAAAGCTACAAAGCAACTGGCACTACCAAGGATCTCAATCACTACAGATGCATGAGGAACATGTGCACAAGGCAAACAAGGCATGCAAAAGCACAATATTACTCTGACAATCTCCACCAAAATACATCAAACCCAGCTAACTTCTGGAAGGTTATCAACAATATATTCCAGCCTCCTAACCATCAACAACCAAGTAATATCACTAAGGGGGATATTACTCTGACAAACCCCACTGACATTGCAAATGCATTCAATGATTACTTTGTGGGGTGTGCTACTTCCCTATTAGCAAAACCCAACCCGAACTACATACATGAACCTCATTCTGTGAGTACCTCAATATCCCCAACTTCTCCAAACACTGCCCACAGTTTTCAATTTGGCCCAGTATCCGAAGAGGAGATTACACAGGCGCTCCTCAAACTAAAACTAAGCAGCCATTTGTGGACCTGACTTACTGCAATCTAAGTTCCTATGACTTGGTGCCTCAGCCATTGCCAACCGCTTGCTTTCCTAATCACTCTATCCTGTCTGCAGGCCATATCCCTAGCACCTGGAAAACTGCCAGAGTTGTCCCAATCTTCAAAAGTGGGGACAAAAACACTGTCTCAAACTACAGGTCAATCTCTCTTCTCCCAATCCTATCCAAAGTCATGGGAAAATGTGTCCACTCCCAATTAAGCGATTTCTATACCAAGACAAATTTCCCTAGCCAATTCCAGTCTGGCTTTCGGCCCAAACACTCCATACCCGCCTATACCGCCGCCTTTTCTAATTCTGTGATTTTGTTTAGTAAATTCTGCAGGAAAATGTTGGATTTTCTAGGAGAACATGCAAGATAAAGAAGCTAAGAGAGGCAGAATTCCCACTGACCCCCAAATCATCACCACATTGTCACGTCATACAAGATGTTTCTTTTACTTAGATTGTAAGCTCTTTGGCCCAGGGACTCTTTTTCTAATGTTACTTTCACGTGGAAGCGCTTATTCCGTTACGTGTTATATTATTCTGTCCCGTTTATTACAGCTGTGAAGCGCTGTGTACATCGATGGTGCTATATAAATAAAGATATATATATATATACTAGCTGAGAGACCCGGCGTTGCCCGGGATGTAAATGCGTAATAGGTAGTATTATTTATAAATTGTGAACAATAGGTGAGTATTTGTTGTAAAGGTTGGATAATAATATTGAAAAGAAAGATGGAAGAAAATGTAATACGATGTTGTATAAAAATGGTTTATTGTAACCACACCACAGTACAATGTATATTTTGGTGCCATAAGTGATGTAAAAATGTGAGGCGTGTGTCCTGCTAGGGTGTGAGGCGGCGGGTGGCGCGTGGGTTGTGAGTGCTGTCTGCGAGTGGGGGTCCTGCTAGGGTGTGAGGCGGCGGGTGGCGCGTGGGTGTGAGTGCTGTCTGTGAGTGTGGGTCCTGCTAGGGTGTGAGGCGGCGGGTGGCGCATGGGTTGTGAGTGCTGTCTGTGAGTGGGGGTCCTGCTAGGGTGTGAGGCGGCGGGTGGCGCGTGGGTTGTGAGTGCTGTCTGTGAGTGGGGGTCCTGCTAGGGTGTGAGGCGGTGGGACAGTGATGTCGGTGCGTAGGGGCGGGAGGCAGCAGGTGTGTGTGGCGGCAGGTATGTGTCGAGTGTGGCGGGTGTCTGTTGAGTGCGTGCAGCGGCTGTGAGGCGGTGGGTGAAAGGCAGAGGCGGCCGGAGTAAGAGCGGGTGAAAGGCAGAGGCGGGGGTGGGGAGGCGAACGGCGGCGGGAAGGGGAGGAGGGGGGGTGGTGGAGGGGGCAAGGGGTGGAGGAGGGGGGCAAGGGGTGGAGGAGGGGGGAAGGGTTAGAGGAGGGG
>NC_134489.1:111207652-111243094 GCF_040206685.1 Ascaphus truei | reverse complement strand
TACAGTCACCGCCGCTGCATGACCCAGTGACCTGGTTACAGTCACCGCCGCTGCATGACCCAGTGACCTGGTTACAGTCACCGCCGCTACATGACCCAGTGACCTGGTTACAGTCACCACCACTACATGACCCAGTGACCTGGTTACACTCACCGCCGCTGCATGACCCAGTGACCTGGTTACAGTCACCGCCGCTGCATGACCCAGTGACCTGGTTACACTCACCTCCGCTACATGACCCAGTGACCTGGTTACAGTCACCGCCGCTGCATGACCCAGTGACCTGGTTACAGTCACCGCCGCTGCATGACCCAGTGACCTGGTTACACTCACCGCCGCTGCATGACGCAGTGACCTGGTTACAGTCACCCCCGCTGCATGACGCAGTGACCTGGTTACAGTCACCGCTGCTGCATGACCCCGTGACCTGGTTACACACCGCCGCTGCATGACCCAGTGACCTGGTTACAGTCACCGCCGCTGCATGACCCCGTGACCTGGTTACACACCGCCGCTGCATGACCCCGTGACCTGGTTACACACCGCCGCTGCATGACCCCGTGACCTGGTTACACACCGCCGCTGCATGACCCCGTGACCTGGTTACACACCGCCGCTGCATGACCCAGTGACCTGGTTACAGTCACCGCCGCTGCATGACCCAGTGACCTGACCCAGGTGTGTATCCTTTGAACTCCTCCCATTAAAAAAAATTAACCACCAGGGCAAAACTGACCAGTCCGCCCTCCTCCAACGCCGAGGCCATTTGAACCCTCAAATTTGCCTCGCTGCTGCCAACAAGCGTGCAAACTCCATCAAAAGATCCTACAGAGAAGAATCCCAACTACTCTGACCCGGTGAACTCCCTCCCGGTAAAGATTAGCACCCCCAAACCAGCCGTGGCACCACCTCGGAGCATACCAACCACCTCCAGGGGCCTGCTGGGGCCCTGACCTCCGGGGGCCTGCTGGGGTCCTGACCTCCAGGGGCCTGCTGGGGCCCTGACCTCCTGGGGCCTGCTGGGGCCCTGACCTCCTGGGGCCTGCTGGGGCCCTGACCTCCGGGGGCCTGCTGGGGTCCTGACCTCCTGGGGCCTGCTGGGGCCCTGACCTCCGGGGGCCTGCTGGGGCCCTGACCTCCGGGGACCTGCTGGGGCCCTGACCTCCTGGGGCCTGCTGGGGCCCTGACCTCCGGGGACTTGCTAGGGCCCTGACCTCCGGGGGCCGGCTGGGGCCCTGACCTCCGGGGGCCTGCTGGGGCCCTGACCTCCAGGGGCCTGCTGGGGCCCTGACCTCCGGGGACCTGCTGGAGCCCTGACCTCCGGGGGCTGGCTGGGGCCCTGACCTCCGGGGGCCGGCTGGGGCCCTGACCTCCGGGGACCTGCTGGGGCCCTGACCTCCGGGGGCCTGCTGGGGCCCTGACCTCCGGGGACCTGCTAGGGCCCTGACCTCCGGGGACCTGCTGGGGCCCTGACCTCCGGGGGCCTGCTGGAGCCCTGACCTCCGGGGACCTGCTGGGGCCCTGACCTCCGGGGACCTGCTGGGGCCCTGACCTCTGGGGACCTGCTGGGGCCCTGAACTCCGGGGACCTGCTGGGGCCCTGACCTCCGGGGACCTGCTGGGGCCCTGACCTCCGGGGGCCGGCTGGGGCCCTGACCTCCTGGGGCCTGCTGGGGCCCTGACCTCCTGGGGCCTGCTGGGGCCCTGACCTCCGGGGGGCCGGCTGGGGCCCTGACCTCCGGGGGCCGGCTGGGGCCCTGACCTCCGAGGGCCTGCTGGGGCCCTGACCTCTGGGGACCTGCTGGGGCCCTGACCTTCGGGGGCCAGCTGGGGCCCTGACCTCCGGGGGCCTGCTGGGGCCCTGACCTCCGGGGGCCTGCTGGGGCCCTGACCTCCGGGGACCTGCTGGAGCCCTGACCTCCGGGGGCCTGCTGGGGCCCTGACCTCCGGGGACTTGCTGGGGCCCTGACCTCAGGGGGCCGGCTGGGGCCCTGACCTCCGGGGACCTGCTGGAGCCCTGACCTCCGGGGGCCGGCTGGGGCCCTGACCTCCGGGGACCTGCTGGGGCCCTGACCTCCGGGGACCTGCTGGGGCCCTGACCTCAGGGGGCCGGCTGGGGCCCTGACCTCCGGGGGCCTGCTGGAGCCCTGACCTCAGGGGGCCGGCTGGGGCCCTGACCTCCGGGGACCTGCTGGAGCCCTGACCTCCGGGGGCCGGCTGGGGCCCTGACCTCCGGGGACCTGCTGGAGCCCTGACCTCCGGGGACCTGCTGGGGCCCTGACCTCCAGGGACCTGCTAGGGCCCTGACCTCCGGGGACCTGCTGGGGCCCTGACCTCCGGGGGCCTGCTGGAGCCCTGACCTCCGGGGACCTGCTGGGGCCCTGACCTCCGGGGACCTGCTGGGGCCCTGACCTCTGGGGACCTGCTGGGGCCCTGAACTCCGGGGACCTGCTGGGGCCCTGACCTCCGGGGACCTGCTGGGGCCCTGACCTCCGGGGGCCGGCTGGGGCCCTGACCTCCTGGGGCCTGCTGGGGCCCTGACCTCCTGGGGCCTGCTGTGGCCCTGACCTCCTGGGGCCTGCTGGGGCCCTGACCTCCGGGGGGCCGGCTGGGGCCCTGACCTCCGGGGGCCGGCTGGGGCCCTGACCTCCGAGGGCCTGCTGGGGCCCTGACCTCTGGGGACCTGCTGGGGCCCTGACCTTCGGGGGCCAGCTGGGGCCCTGACCTCCGGGGGCCTGCTGGGGCCCTGACCTCCGGGGACCTGCTGGAGCCCTGACCTCCGGGGGCCTGCTGGGGCCCTGACCTCCGGGGACCTGCTGGGGCCCTGACCTCAGGGGGCCGGCTGGGGCCCTGACCTCCGGGGACCTGCTGGAGCCCTGACCTCCGGGGGCCGGCTGGGGCCCTGACCTCCGGGGACCTGCTGGGGCCCTGACCTCCGGGGACCTGCTGGGGCCCTGACCTCCGGGGACCTGCTGGGGCCCTGACCTCCGGGGACTTGCTAGGGCCCTGACCTCCGGGGACCTGCTGGGGCCCTTCTCTGCTTGGGGCATGTTTTTTTCCCACAGAAGTGTGCACCAACTATAATGCCCTATAATAAAGCCTTATACATTCCTACCTTATCCCAGTCACCGCCTGTAAGATGTGCACACCTGCGTGTTGTTATCAGCTACACGCAGAAACAATAGGGATACGTGTCGTGGAATTCAGCATTGCACCTTCATTTGGTGCTGGTATAATAAGCCATTCCCATCTCCTGATATCAATTCTTTAAACTGAATAAGGAAAGAGGCTTCCTAAGGACATTCTGGCACATTCAGCACCCAGCACCCAGCACCCAGCACCCAGCACCCAGCACCCAGCACGCCATTTTCAGGACTTCAACACCTCTTCCTTTACATAGATAAATATTTATGTAAAAAACACTTAAAGGAGCAATTCTCACCATTTTTCAGCATAGGTTTGAAACGGGGTCTCCGTAGCTGAACCCCCATTAATTTCAGCTTCGGGACCCCCTGCTTCCCAAGACACAGAGCTGCAAAGGGGGCGCCGGTATCTCGCGACAGTTTAAAGCTCCCGCGTCACGCTGGCCAATAGAAAGCGGAACCTGATGACGTCACAGCTTCCTATTGGCCCGCAGGGCGCGGGAGCTTTGAAACGCCGCCATTACGTGAGCCCTGCTAGCCAAGAGGAGCTGCTACCGGCGTTCAACGGGGATATCTCCGGAAGCAGGATTTTACTGGGGCTGGGAGTGTCTTTAAACACTTGTATGAACCAGGGTTAAACGTTTGGTGATTTTCTTGTCCTTGTGTTACAGCGTGCGAGTCCAGGTGTCTTATTACTGAATTCGAGCATTGTGTCCAGAAACCTGACAAACCGCAGCTCGTCTGTGAATGCTTGCCAGGTTATCAACGCGAAAAAAGTGCTAATAAATGTACAAAGTAAGTATTTTTACCCTCGGATTATAGACATTTCAATTAACACTCACGGCTGCTTTTGTGAGTGGGTTTTGTTTTGTTTTTGTGTGGGGTGAGGTGACATCCCGTGGGGACACTCATATATATGGAAACACAAGAAGCCACCGGCGTTCAGTGATAATCTGTCATGCAATGTTACACAAGCAGCCTGTCAGTGTCTGAGAGCAGGCGGGGCCTTCCATGGCCATTCCACTTCAATGGCAAGGCCGCAGGGGCACTGGCATTGAGTCTCACACTGGTTTCTCCCGCTTTAATGGCAAGGCCGCAGGGGCACTGGCATTGAGTCTCACACTGGTTTCTCCCGCTTTAATGGCAAGGCCGCAGGGGCTGGCATTGAGTCTCACACTGGTTTCTCCCGCTTTAATGGCAAGGCCGCAGGGGCTGGCATTGAGTCTCACACTGGTTTCTCCCGCTTTAATGGCAAGGCCGCAGGGGCTGGCATTGAGTCTCACACTGGTTTCTCCCGCTTTAATGGCAAGGCCGCAGGGGCTGGCATTGAGTCTCACACTGGTTTCTCCCGCTTCAATGGCAAGGCTGCAGGGGCTGGCATTGAGTCTCACACTGGTTTCTCCCGCTTTAATGGCAAGGCCGCAGGGCGCTGGCATTGAGTCTCACACTGGTTTCTCCCGCTTCAATGGCAAGGACACTTTTGTGATGTGTATTACTGAGTGTCACGGTAGCCCAGAACTTTTAACACATTTATATTTAAGGGATCGGTCAATAGGCAAAACAAAGGCAGTGAAATAAAATGAAGTTTATTCAGATAAGACCTCGGAAACACACAGAAATACAAAATACAAAGAATTTACACACTTACTGGGGTCTGGGGTTTGAGGACTAGACTTTCCTACCTGCAAGGCACCTGCTTCATCAAAGGCTTACCTTGATAGGACCCTTTTCCTGGACATCCTAGACCGAAAGCCAGCCTGCTGCCTGGGCCTCTCCATGCTCCCTGTGTGAATAGCTCTTTCACTTCAGAAGCAGCTTTGAGAAGCCCGCCAGCAGCTGCTTGTCTTCAAATCTCCAACAGGAAAAGAGAGTTATCTGCTACACTGCACTCCCTTATATAGGGCTTGCCCAATATCTAATACACTGAGGGGGCTGACAGCCAATTAGTGCCCGGATTGTGATTGTGCATTCAATCATAGGAGGGAAGAATTAAGAATTTGCTAATAGAAATCGTGCTTATGAATTTGAACTCCAGGAACTGTTTTCGTGGCTAGCCCCATATCGCCTAGGGTCCTAGCTCCCCTGAGTCTACGTAAAACAAAGGGCTTTCTACTCCAGATATCTTGCTCACCAAATGGTTCTCCCCCCTCTGGACATCCTCTCATCTTTGAACTATGGATTCTATGCAAACTAGCGGGCATCTTAACCATATGCCCGGGCTGTCTGTATAGAGCCTTATATTAAACGCAAAACACGATATAAAGTACACTTCATTACAGAATATACTTTGGGGGACCTTATACTTATAAGGGAAATAACTTGGTGATATTTGGGCTCGAAATCCAGGAGTCTGGGGGACACAGGGAAGCCCCGGTGTAATTCACCCAGCGTACCGGCAAATCATGCCTGCTTGCCGGGGAGAATTAAACAACAACCAGCAACTTTGGCCCCCCAACTCCTGCAACCAAAATAATTGTATTTCCACCCAAATATCCCCCCTAAAACTGACACACAAGAAATGTCACAGTTCTAGGGCTAAGGGAACATGAAATAGGAAAAAACAGGGTCACTTTATTTTCCAGCATGTATTATCCCTGGTCCCTGCTTATGGAGGTACCAGGAACCCCACGGGTTCAGGGGTAACCAGGGGGCTTAACCTTTATTAGATTGCCTGGTTACCCCCTCCCGTCACACTAAGCTCATCTTTGCCGCCTGCATGGAATACATTGTATCTCTCTAGCACAGAAAGATTTAACTGCTGATTTTGTTCCTCTTGTTATTCATCAGATGTTCGTATGGATATTCAGGACAAGACTGTGGGGACAGTAAGTATCTTTTATCTTTATTTTATTACATTCATAACCTCATCCACACAAACCTAATCTCCATATCTGCAGCAGTGTAACAATGTTTGCCTGGTGAGAAGAGGCGGTGACCACAATGGTGCCGAGTACCCCCACCTCCCCATTTAGAAGGCCTGGAATATTTATTTTCCCAATCCTCAGAGAAGAAAAGTCTCGGCTGCTTCAGCTCAACGTCTCCTGAGCAATAAACATATCACACACAGGAAGGCCCAGACCCATTAATCTCCATTCAATACAGGGAAATAGGGTGATCAGACTTACAAAAGTAAAAACCGGGACACATTAAAAATATATTTATAAAACAAATTACATCACCAACTGCGCCCCTTCTCTCTCTCTCACACACACACCCCATTCTCTCTCTCCCCCCCATCCCTCCATTCTCTCCCCCCATCTCTCCATTATCTCTCCTCCCATCCCTCCATTCTCTCTCCCCCCATTCCTCCATTCTCTCTCCCCCATCCCTCCATTCTCTTTCTCCCCCCCCATCCCTCCATTCTCTCTCCCCCATCCCTTCATTCTCGTTACACCCTTACCATTCTGTCTATTCCCATTCTCTGTCTCTCTCCCCATTCTCTGTCTCTCTTCTCATTCTGTGTGTCTCTTCCCATTCTGTGTGTCTCTTCCCATTCTGTGTCTCTCTCCCCATTCTGTGTGTCTCTCCCTCCCATTTTCTGTGTCTCTCCCTCCCTCTCATTCTCTGTGTCTCTCCCTCCCTCCCATTCTCTGTGTGTCTCTCCCTCCCTCCCATTCTCTGTGTGTCTCTCCCTCCCTCCCATTCTCTGTGTGTCTCTCCCTCCCTTCCATTCTCTGTGTGTCTCTCCCTCCCTCCCATTCTGTGTGTCTCTCCCTCCCTCCCATTCTCTGTGTGTCTCTCCCTCCCTCCCATTCTCTGTGTGTCTCTCCCTCCCTCCCATTCTCTGTGTGTTTCTCCCTCCCTCCCATTCTCTGTGTGTCTCTCCCTCCCTCCCATTCTGTGTGTCTCTCCCTCCCATTCTCTGTGCCTATCCCAACCCCCATTCTCTCTGTGTCTCTCTGCCCCCCATTCTCTGTCTGCCTCTCTCCCCATGCTGAGTCTCTCTACCCATGCTGTGTGTCTCTCTCTCTCCATGCTGTCTCTCTCTATGCGCTCACTCTCTCCCTCCATGCTGTCTTACACTCTCTCCATGCTGTGTCTTTCTTTCTCTCTCTCGCTCCATGCAGTCTCTCTCTCAATGCTGTCTCTCTCTCTCCATGCTGTCTCTCTCTCTCCATGTTGTGTCTCTCTCTCCATGTTGTGTCTCTCTCTCTCCATGTTGTGTCTCTCTCTCTCTCTCCGTGCTGTCTCCCCCCCATTCTGTTTCTCTCCCCCATTCTGTGTCTCTCCCCCCATTCTGACTCTCCCCCCATTCTGTGTCTCTCTCCCCCCATTCTGTGTCTCTCTCCCCCCATTCTGTCTCTCTCTCCCCATTCTGTGTCTCTCTCCCCCCATTCTGTGTCTCTCTCTCCCCATTCTGTGTCTCTCTCTCCTCATGCTGTGTCTCTCTCTCCCCATGCTGTGTCTCTCTCTCCCCATGCTGTGTCTCTCTCTCCCCATGCTGTGTCTCTCTCTCCCCATGATGTGTCTCTCTCTCCCCATGATGTGTCTCTCTCCCCATGCTGTGTTTCTCTCTCCCCATGCTGTGTCTCTCTCTCTCCCCATTCTGTCTCTCTCTCTCTATGCTGTGTGTCTCTCTCTATCCTGTCTCTTGTTTTCCCCATGCTCTCTCTCTCTCTCTCTCTATGCTGTCTCTCTATGCTGTGTCTTTCTCTCTATGCTGTGCCACAAAAAAAACGGGACATTTTAAAGAATGCCGGGCAGCCGGGACAGACATTAAAAACCGGGACTGTCCCGGCTAAACCGGGACATCTGGTCACCCTAGAAATAGTGTCCCTTTAGTTAAATGGTCCCAAGGCTCAACCAAGTATCCGGCCATTCCTCCTTCTCTTACCGTGCACCCCAAAACTGGAACAACCTAACGGAGACTCTCACAGCCACCACCAGTCTAAGTTCTTTCAAAACTAAGGCTGTCTCACATTTTAATCTGGTCTGTAACTTACATTCGCCTATAATATATATTATCTGTAACTTACATACGCCTATAATATATATTATCTGTAACTTACATACGCCTATAATATATATTATCTGTAACTGTTACATGCGCCTATAATATATATTATCTGTAACTGTTACATACGCCTATAATATATATTATCTGTAACTGTTACATACGCCCATAATATATATTACCTGTAACTGTTACATGCGCCTATAATATATATTATCTCTTACTGTGCATGCAATGTCTTGTATATAATGTATACCCTGTTCATGTATTTAACTGTATTTGTAACCATGTATTATTTGTTATCATAACTCTGTGCCCAGGACATACTTGAAAACAAGCCGTAACTCTCAATGTATTACTTCCTGGTAAAATATTTTATAAATAAAATAAAAAAATAAAAATAAATCAGGAACGGAAATGATTTGCCCCGAGTTTAATGTTTTACTCACAAAACAAAGCAACTGCACAGCTCATTATTATATTATATATTACACCATTGGGTTATTTCAGGATACGGTGACATTATATCAATCTTGGCGTTACTTTAGGACAGCGGTGCGCAAAGTGGGGGCGTGACCCCCAGGGGGGCGGGAGATTGTGCTGGGGTTGGGGGGGGCACGGGCAGTTGCAGAGGCCCCGCGCTCTTCCCCCAGGCATTTAAATTAAATGCCGGGGGATCGCGTGAGGCCCCTGCAACTGTTTACTTACCGGGATTCATCCGTCTGTGTTGCGTCGCCATGGCATCGCGGCGTCTCACCATGTGACCTGACGTCCCACGCAGCGTCATCTGACGCGGATGAAGGTAGGTGGGGGGGGCGTGAGAGCCAGGGGCAGAGAGACAGGGGGGCGCAGCACAAAAAGTTTGCGCTCCCCTGCTCTATGACATGGAGGAGAGAAGGAAATAGCGCTACGTTATTTAAGCCATACCTAAACCTGCCGTTATTCTCCCCGGACACTGGGATAGGGCTGTGCTTAATGCCTTTACCCTATTTCGGGGTCTGGATGGGAGTACGCCAGGCTTAGGTGTGACTTAAATAATGTAAGGTTATTTTTTGGGGAGTAGGGGGTTCGTATGCTGGTGGCTCATGTACTTTGCATCTCATTTTCCCTAATGTCTGTTGTTTATACTGCCAGGCTTAACATAGCTTAGTGAACCTGGTCCTAAGTTGCATCCATCTTTCCCGGAGCCTATGGAAATAATAACAGAATACAGAAGCTGAACTTGTCGCGCCGGACTTCAGCCACATGTATTGGGGGGCCATGTATTGGGGGGCCATGTAACAATGTGTTTTTTGCTTTGCTGTCAGGGATACATTCAATAGAAACCTTAATCTTTCTTTGCAGACTCCCTGCTAATTCTGGTGATCATCGGATCTCTGGGGGGAGCCCTCATTATCTGTTTAATTGGAGCAATTATCGGTGTGACTCTCAGGTGAGTAACTTAGTAACCAACTGGAATCTAAAAATACTTCCTTGTGACATGTTACTTAACAAGCAATAACAGACTCGAGTTTTCTTGCATGTATTGTACGGTATTCGTAATATAACTAATATAACCAACATACAATACAAAGAATGATCATATGCAACGTAAACACACACTCCAGTGCTAACTACAGCTAGTAACAAGCAACAGGTTGAAATTACCTCCCCCAAAATATTATTATTATTATTATTATAGTGCCTTCCCACAATGTTATCAATAGAGTGTAAGCTCTCCGGGGCAGGGATTTAATTTCCTATTGTCAGACTCTGATGCGCTTATTGTATTATAATTCCCTGTACCGTATTGTCTTTGTACCGCGCCGCGTACACTGTGGGCGCTATATAAAGATACACATACAAATAGGATTTTTTGCTGAGCTGCAGCACTTTCACCTCCAGGCACGGCCCAGTTCCTGAGATATTTAATTCAGGGAAAACAATATGGCCTCCGTGGACAGCCTCACTCCTGAACAGAAAGCTATGACATCATTGTGAGGTGACATTGCGGCTTCTGATTGGGTGACCCCGCTGCCATTTTTGTTTTTCCCTGTAAGTACTGGCAAAAGTACAGAATGGAATATCCCAGCAATGGAGGGGTCCCGATTTGGGTGCTGGGGTTCAGGTCCGGGGGACACTCTGGTTCAAGGTAAATAAAATACTTGGAGGGATTGCTGATTTCATGTTCTTGTTTTTGTTCTGTCCAACGAAATGCAGGTCACGAAGACACAGGAGCGACAATGAGAGGACCCAGTTAATAAATAAGAATGACAAAGAGTCCCTTGGCAGCAGCAGCCCGGCAATTGGGGGCCTGTTCCCCAGCGTACAGCCCAAATCCAACCAAGGTCAGGTCAACAGGGCTTCCTCCCCATATGAAAACCCAGAGACGTATGCAAGACCCACTCCCAGCCGAGACTACGACGAGGTACGTTCTGATGGGTCGGGGAACATTCACAAACGTCCGGACACCTTCTTCCAACGCTTCTAATGTTCCAATTCTAATAATAATTCTAATTATAACATTAATAATAATATTAATAATAATAATTCTAATAATATTTCTAATAATAATATTAATAATTCTAATAATATTTCTAATATTAATAATTATAATAATAATATTAATAATAATTCTAATAACATTAATAATAATAATTCTAATAATATTTCCCCCCTTTCTCTGCTTTAGGATCTCTGGTATGAAATGTCAAGGAAGGACAGAAAGTTCTGAGCCCGAGAACCCAGAACACGAGAAACCCAAAGCCTTATTTCGGTGTGTGATTGTCTATCAGTCTGAATGCAGAGAGCACAATAGTAGGGATAATAATGTTATCCTTGTATAGCAGCAGCTCTGCACATAGTGGCAGGAACAATACCTCTTCAATGTAAGTGACTTGGCTGTAAGCTGTCTTAGCACTACTATTAAATATGTCCCCAAGTGCCTTGTCTGAGGCCACAAGTATTTAGTGGGTCTCAGACTGGAACCTCCCACTTCATAGGCCAGCATTGTAACGGAGCGGGGGAATCAGTGCTGGAGAGCTGTTGCACAAAGATATTCTTGATGCATAAAACCTGCTTTAGATAAGATTTTTTTACGAATTTATTTTAAAAGGGATTAATCTTCATAATGAGATTGATTTATTAAACATCTTCTAATAAAGCTTGGGATTGTTTAAAGATGGAGGTGGGAAGCAGCACCTCAGCTTCAAAATGGAGCCAGAGATGTGCTGCTTGACATTCCCACCTTAAGGTCTGATTATTTATACTGACGGTGTTATGTACGATTCTGTTCCGTGCGTCATTACTTATTCATCGCAATCATCTGCTCACATTTCTTCCCCTTCACTTTAAATCTATTTCCTGTTCTGCCCCTCGGAGCCCACACGCGGTTCTGCCCCTCGGAGCCCACACGCGGTTCTGCCCCTCGGAGCCCACACGCGGTTCTGCCCCTCGGAGCCCACACGCGGTTCTGCCCCTCGGAGCCCACACGTGGTTCTGCTCCTCGGAGCCCACAGGCGGTTCTGCCCCTCGGAGCCCACACGCGGTTCTGCCCCTCGGAGCCCACACGCGGTTCTGCCCCTCGGAGCCCACACACGGTTCTGCCCCTCGGAACCCACACGCAGTTCTGCCTCGGAACCCACACTGCAGTGCTGCCCATCAGAACCCACACTGCGGTGCTGCCCACCGGAACCCACACTGCGTTGCTGTCCATCGGAACCCACACGCAGTTCTGCCCCTTGGAACCCACACTGCAGTGCTGCCCACCGGAACCCACACTGCGTTGCTGTCCATCGGAACCCACACGCAGTTCTGCCCCTTGGAACCCACACTGCAGTGCTGCCCCTCGGAACCCACACTGCGGTACTGCCCCTCGGAACGCACACGCGGTTCTGCCCCTCGGAACCCACACACGGTTCTGCCCCTCGGAACCCACACACGGTTCTGCCCCTCGGAACCCACACACGGTTCTGCCACTTAGAACCCACACTGCGGTGCTGCCCATCGGAAACCCACACGCGGTTCTGTTCATCGGAACCCACACGCGGTTCTGTTCATCGGACAGTAATCGCACTAATCCCGTGACAATGTGAGACCCAGTTACTGACGATCAGTAACTTGCTTATTGGGACAGTTAGACTCTGCAGCGCCCCCTGGGGATGGAAGGACAACCTTCATTTATTTTAATTGAACATTAATATAAATTACATAGTAATGCCATTGTTGAGGTACAGTATGTGCGGATATACATGATTGCACACCCATACATTATACAGTCATCATTACATTATATACCACATTAGTTCACACAAACATATCACTTTATTCACTAAAAACTTGTAAGAAAGATGTCCTTAATTTGCCGTGGCAGAGTCCGTGGCAGGGGAAGGTAGGTAGACAAAACTAACAGAGAGGCTGCCCTTTTGTAGTCTGAAATTCCAGAGGTTGGGCCGCGTCTCTGTACGCAGGAGAGGGAAGTTATTACAGGTCTTCGGTGGTGGTGTCAGGCCCTGCACGTGGCCTCAGGCTCCGCACGTGGCCTCAGGTCCCGCACGTGGCTTCATGCCCCTTTTCTATTTGATGCTTGTTGCTTTTTCCATTCTTGCATCATCATTAATCAACCTGTCAGCACAGCACAGCCAGGGCACTTTGTAACAGATATATAATAACCTGTCAGCACAGCACAGCCAGGGCGCTTTGTAACAGATATATAATAACCTGTCAGCACAGCACAGCCGGGGCGCTTTGTAGCAGATATATAATAACCTGTCAGCACAGCACAGCCGGGGCGCTTTGTAGCAGATATATAATAACCTGTCAGCACAGCACAGCCGGGGCGCTTTGTAGCAGATATATAATAACCTGTCAGCACAGCACAGCCGGGGCGCTTTGTAACAGATATATAATAACCTGTCAGCACAGCACAGCCGGGCGCTGTGTAACAGATATATAATAACCTGTCAGCACAGCACAGCCGGGGCGCTTTGTAGCAGATATATAATAACCTGTCAGCACAGCACAGCCGGGCGCTTTGTAACAGATATATAATAACCTGTCAGCACAGCACAGCCGGGGCGCTTTGTATCAGATATATAATAACCTGTCAGCACAGCACAGCCGGGGCGCTTTGTAGCAGATATATAATAACCTGTCAGCACAGCACAGCCGGGCGCTTTGTAACAGATATATAATAACCTGTCAGCACAGCACAGCCGGGCGCTTTGTAACAGATATATAATAACCTGTCAGCACAGCACAGCCGGGGCGCTTTGTAACAGATATATAATAACCTGTCAGCACAGCACAGCCGGGGCGCTTTGTAACAGATATATAATAACCTGTCAGCACAGCACAGCCGGGCGCTTTGTAACAGATATATAATAACCTGTCAGCACAGCACAGCCGGGCGCTTTGTAACAGATATATAATAACCTGTCAGCACAGCACAGCCGGGCGCTTTGTAACAGATATATAATAACCTGTCAGCACAGCACAGCCGGGCGCTTTGTAACAGATATATAATAACCTGTCAGCACAGCACAGCCGGGCGCTTTGTAACAGATATATAATAACCTGTCAGCACAGCACAGCCGGGGCGCTTTGTAACAGATATATAATAACCTGTCAGCACAGCACAGCCGGGGCGCTTTGTAACAGATATATAATAACCTGTCAGCACAGCACAGCCGGGGCGCTTTGTAACAGATATATAATAACCTGTCAGCACAGCACAGCCGGGCGCTTTGTAACAGATATATAATAACCTGTCAGCACAGCACAGCCGGGGCGCTTTGTAGCAGATATATAATAACCTGTCAGCACAGCACAGCCGGGGCGCTTTGTAACAGATATATAATAACCTGTCAGCACAGCACAGCCAGGGCGCTTTGTAACAGATATATAATAACCTGTCAGCACAGCACAGCCGGGGCGCTTTGTAACAGATATATAATAACCTGTCAGCACAGCACAGCCGGGGCGCTGTGTAACAGATATATAATAACCTGTCAGCACAGCACAGCCGGGCGCTTTGTAACAGATATATAATAACCTGTCAGCACAGCACAGCCGGGCGCTTTGTAACAGATATATAATAACCTGTCAGCACAGCACAGCCGGGGCGCTTTGTAACAGATATATAATAACCTGTCAGCACAGCACAGCCGGGGCGCTTTGTAACAGATATATAATAACCTGTCAGCACAGCACAGCCGGGGCGCTTTGTAACAGATATATAATAACCTGTCAGCACAGCACAGCCGGGGCGCTTTGTAACAGATATATAATAACCTGTCAGCACAGCACAGCCGGGGCGCTTTGTAACAGATATATAATAACCTGTCAGCACAGCACAGCCGGGGCGCTTTGTAACAGATATACAGTATAATAACCTGTCAGCACAGCACAGCCGGGCGCTTTGTAACAGATATATAATAACCTGTCAGCACAGCACAGCCGGGCGCTTTGTAACAGATATATAATAACCTGTCAGCACAGCACAGCCGGGCGCTTTGTAACAGATATATAATAACCTGTCAGCACAGCACAGCCGGGCGCTTTGTAACAGATATATAATAACCTGTCAGCACAGCACAGCCGGGGCGCTTTGTAACAGATATATAATAACCTGTCAGCACAGCACAGCCGGGCGCTTTGTAACAGATATATAATAACCTGTCAGCACAGCACAGCCGGGGCACTTTGTAACAGATATATAATAACCTGTCAGCACAGCACAGCCGGGGCGCTTTGTAACAGATATATAATAACCTGTCAGCACAGCACAGCCGGGCGCTGTGTAACAGATATATAATAACCTGTCAGCACAGCACAGCCGGGCGCTTTGTAACAGATATATAATAACCTGTCAGCACAGCACAGCCGGGGCGCTGTGTAACAGATATATAATAACCTGTCAGCACAGCACAGCCGGGCGCTTTGTAACAGATATATAATAACCTGTCAGCACAGCACAGCCGGGGCACTTTGTAACAGATATATAATAACCTGTCAGCACAGCACAGCCGGGGCGCTTTGTAACAGATATATAATAACCTGTCAGCACAGCACAGCCGGGGCGCTTTGTAACAGATATATAATAACCTGTCAGCACAGCACAGCCGGGCGCTGTGTAACAGATATATAATAACCTGTCAGCACAGCACAGCCGGGGCGCTTTGTAGCAGATATATAATAACCTGTCAGCACAGCACAGCCAGGGCGCTTTGTAGCAGATATATAATAACCTGTATGGCTGGATATATACAAAGTGCGTAATGAATTGGAAACGGAAAACTTTGCCTGTATGAGATTCAGCTTCTGTGCCGGTACGGGGGATGTTGGTCACTGCTGAAGAACGGGCTGATGTCACCCTCTGGGTTACCGGAATTGGAGCCGCTGTCTCACCGCTGCACTTGACTCTCCCGTTGTCGCGCTTGTCCTCTGGGCTGCTGTACCCAGGGGGTGTTGCGCCACTGTCTGGAGCTCTGCTCGTGCCGCGGCTGGCGTCCTGGATGTTCCTGGCTCGCTCGCCGGTGTCCCGGGTGTGACGTAGTCACTGGGTGCCTCTGGTATCACCGGTAGCGGATTCCCCCTGTGGCGGGAGCCGTTTCGTACTCAACACTGTGCGATCAGTACAATTTGGTACGAGTGCCTCGGGCTTTGGTCTTCTGCTTCCAAATCTTGACTGCTCAATAGTCCACAACTATGGACTTACATATGTCAGTTCTTTGTAGATAAAGATCCAAAATCCTACGCGTTTTGGCGCGACTGGGCCTTCATCAGGGATGTGGTAAAGCAAACTGTAACCAGACATTGTGTTATGTTATATCGTTCCCATTGTATGATTATGTTATATCGTTCCCATTGTATGATTATGTTATATCGTTCCCATTGTATGATTATGTTATATCGTTCCCATTGTATGATTATGTTATTTAAGTAAGAATCCCCTCATAACAGGGCATTACTGGCCAATAATGCCCTGGCTGGAAGAGTTGAAGGCCCGAGGCGAAGCCGAGGTAACCCAGCCAGAGCATTATTGGCCAGTAATGCCCTGTTCTGAGGGGATTATTACTATTATAGGCTAAATGTAGGCGAATTTAATAAATAATAGACACTTTTGTATAGTTATATAGATTTTTTTATTAAAATAAAATGGTAAATACATGAAACCACCTCTATATACTCTTACACTGCAGCTATCTATATCCACACACTGCCGCCCCCTCTGTGTACACACACACAAACACTGCAGCTCTACACACTCACACACACACCAGCTCAACACACACACACACACACACAGCAGCTCAACACACATCACAGCAGCTCTACACACACACAAACGGTGCTGCTGCTACACAAACTCTGCTGCTGCTACACCGATAAACACTGCTACTGACACACACACCAGCTCAACACACCAGCTTTACACACACACACAAACTCTGTTGCTGCTGCTACACACACATACAACACAACAGCACACTAGACAGACAGAAACTGCAGCCAAAAACAAACTGCAGACAGCCACTTACTTACTTTGCAGTCTCCCTCCCCTTTCCCCCCCCCCTCTCCCTGCCCCCCCCCCCCCCTCTCCCTGCCCCCTTTGTCCCTATCCCAGGCACTAAACAAGAAAATTACGCAAGAAGAGCTTTCAGAGGCTATCAAGTCTCTAAAGATAAACAAAACGCCAGGCCCGGACTGTTTCTCTAACCCTTACTACAAGAAATTTCAGACGATTCTTTCCCCGTATGTTCGAGACATTTAACTCCTTTCTAGAGGGCGCACCAATCCCAACTTCTATGTCTATGGCCAACCTGGCCATCACCCACACGGAGGGCAGAGACCCCTCTAATATATCTCTATTCAATTCAGACCTGAAAATATACAGTAAGATCCTGGCGAACAGGATGAACCCGATTCTACCAAGATTAATCCATAGCAAGTAGGTTTTGTCTCGGGCAGACAAGCCTCAGACAACACCCGAAAGATCATAAATATTGTTCACCATGTGCACTTAACGGTACGAAAGCTATTCTACTAAGCCTGGGCGCTGAAAAGGCGTTTCACAGAATAAAGTAGGCATTTTTAGATCAAACAATGCTGAAATTTGGATTTAAGGGCCCATTTCTGGAGAGCCCTTTGCCAGACACCCACAGCTTACGTCAAACTTCCTGCAGGAGGCAGCGGGGACAGGGAAAGCCTTGTCTGGTTCCATTTTTAATCCCAATTTAAACGAAAAGCTCGAACACAATTGGGATTAAAAATGGAACCAGACAAGGCTGTCCCCTGTCCCCGCTGCTCTTTGCATTAACGATTGAGCCCCTAGCTGCGACAATCAGGGAGCAGGTCAACATACAGGGAATTCCAATTGTGGAGACCAATTATAAAATCTCCCTATTTGCGGATGATGTAATATTAACTTTAGCTAACCCACTGATATCCCTTCCCAACCTTCAGGTAAAACTAGATCAATTCGGCAAAGTCTCAGGCTATAAAGTTAACAATGACAAATCGGAAGCATTAAACCTAACCCAACCCCAGAACTTAAGTTGCTGCAATCAAATTGTAACTATAAATGGAGTCCCACATCTATTAAATACCTAGGAATAACGATTACAAACTCCTACGACTCCATTTATCAATGTAACTACCCCTCCCTTTTCGAGAAAATCAAAAAAGACCTGAAGGCATGGAACAAATTCCAGATATCATGGATGGGAAGAATCATCTCCACCAAAATGAACATCCTCCCGAGACTTCTATATCATTTCCAAACCCTCCCGATAAACATTCCCCGGCCCGAGCTCAAAAATATTCAAAACAATTATTTCAATTCATTTGGAAAGATAAAAGGCCAAGAGTATCATAATCGGTAATGTTGGCCCCAAGGACGAGCGGAGGCAAAATACTTAAATATCATTAAATACTATCAAGCGGCCCAACTAAAAACAAATAGTAATATGGAATAATGACCCAGCATCCTGTTGCTGGTTAGGAATTGAAACTCACTACGTGAGGCCTCTATCCCTTACTGCGGCTCTGTGGTCACATGAGACTAAAGAGACGTTACAGTAGCAAGAAGATTTGACTTGGGATCGATGAGGTGCACATGGAGCATATGTTCCAAATACAAGAGGAAATTTGCATTGGTCTCCTCTCCATCCCAGCTAACCCCCATATTTAGGGTGACCAGATGTCCCGGTTTAGCCGGAACAGTCCCGGTTTTTCATGTGCTGTCCCGGTCTCCAATTAATTAGCCAAATGTCCTGGTTTTTACTTAGGGTCCCGGTTTTTAGGGCTGCAGGAGAAGGATTCTGGCTGTGGAGAGCGGAGGATGCTGACTGCCCTCCCGCGGGGGGGGGGGGAGGGCTGTGATTGCAGGAGAATGGTGGGCTGTGATTGGAGGATGCCGGGCGGGGAGGGCGGAGTTTTGACGAGGTGCTGAAAGCCGGGCCCTTCCCTCAGCACCGCCCCCCTCCCTTCTCTCCTCCAGTAATGCCGGGCCCTCCCCTTCCTTAGGCTCCTTGGGCCTGCTGGGCTTCTCCTCTGCACTGGCCATGCTGCTCCAGCAGGCCCATCCCCGGAACCCAGGTAACCCACATGCCCTCTTATACCTCCCTCCTAGGCACCTTACCCACCCCAAGGGGGAAAAGGCCTTATTGTTGTGTGTGTGTGTTGCGGAGGTGGGCTTAGTGTGTCACTGTGTGTGACTGTGTGTGTGTGTTGCGGAGGTGGGCTTATTGTGTCACTGTGTGTGACTGTGTGTGTGTGTTGCGGAGGTGGGCTTATTGTGTCACTGTGTGTGACTGTGTGTGTGTGTGTGTCACTGTGTGTGTGTGGGTGTCATTGTCTGTGTGTCACTGTGTGTGTCACTGTCTGTGTGTCACTGTCTGTGTGTCGCTGTCTGTGTGTCGCTGTCTGTGTGTCACTGTCTGTGTGTCGCTGTATCCTCTCTGAGCCCTCTCCTTGATAAAGGCAATCTTTGCCGAAACGTTGGACCCTTTGGTGGCACATTAAATTGCACCTTCAGAAAGACCGTGTGCCATTTCTTTCCTGATTACGTTTGGGATGTCTGGACGTCCCTGGACACAGCGCACCGGCAGATAAGTACCCCCCTCCAGCACCTATTAGCGGTGTGCATGCACTTCCATATATGACAATATGTGGCTGTATCCTCCCCTCCAAATTCCATCAACATGGCTGTGCGACGTCACGTAATGCCCATTACCATAACAACGAGGCGCTCCATGACGTACGCGGCATCAAGTTGACATGACAACGGGACGCATTATGGCGCCGAGGTATCACATGATGCACCATTGTCAGGGCAACATGTCACCGCCTGACGTCAGTGGCTCGTTGTCATGGCAACGGGGTGCGTCACGTGATGTAATTTGTTTTATAAATAATTTTTTAATGTGTCCCGGTTTTTCATTTTGAAAATCTGGTCCCCCTACTCATATTCAATAACCCAGAGTTTCCGCCTCGATGCTCTCAAAAACAATTCTCTCAGTTTAAGAGCCTTAATATCAAAATAACAGAGGACATGGTAGAAAAGGGGAAGATCTTGTCTTACAGGCACTCAGACAGATAACCAACACAAGATTTGCAGCTTTTCAACTTCCTTCAAATTAGACATTTCCTCTCAACAATATCCAATAACGCAAGGTTTCCAAAGTTATCAAAATTTTAAATGTACTGCAAAAAAGGTACCAACAGAGAGGACTGATTTCGGGAATATACGTGGGAATCGGATCCTCAATACCTACCCAAACACATAATTATATGTTAAAATGGGCAGAAGATCTCAACGTTGAAATAGATAGGGAGGACATCTGGGAATCGGCAGCTAAAACCTCACTTTGTACGATAACAAAGGAAAATATTTACAAAATTCTATTTCAGTGGCACCTAACTCCTAGTGAGCTGAGGCAGGTCTTCCCAGGAACGCCTGATCTAGCAATGCTCCCTCCAGAAGAACGGTCTTCACAAGAATAAATGAGGTTATGACTATGGAGAGGCGAACGGCCCAACTGAAACAAAACACAGAACAATTTTATAACATTTGGGAACTGTGGCTCCAAACCTAGAATAATCTTTAAAAACGATGTAAAGTAAAAATCCCACCCCAATAATAAAGACAAATGGCCTTGGAGTACGAGATAGAATTAAGCGGGGGAGGGGGTGGAGCTACCGGGCCCCGCCCCTCTTCCGCGACTATCTTGAATGGATCATCCTTCCCCTCTCTCCCCTCTAAACCCTCCCCTCCTTCCCCTCCCCTTTTCCCACCACCCCCTCTTCACCTACCTCCAATACCCTCCTTTCTCTTCTCTTTCCCACCCTTTTCTGTCTGCTCTAAGCTTTGAACAAGGAACCCACAGTTGGTACGAGGCGTGTGAAACCGCGGGCTCAGGTGGAACGTAAACACGCACAGAATTTCAAACCACTAAATGTACTTAGAATCTAAATTTGATGTGAATACTACTAACTGTAATTTGTCTCAACCCGCCGGTGAGGAATGAAATGTAAAAAATTGCACATGTTTCTAAACCGCAATAAAAGACTGAAACAAAAAAAAGCATAATAATTTAGGATCCTCATTTTTGCTTTTTTTTTTTTTTAATGAAACGTTTATTCAGTCAGTTCTTGCTTATGTATAATGCAACAGAACACTCAGGAGATGTTTAATTACTAGGAAATCATTCCAATCCAACCAGCACCAACATTGTAACATGTAGAACTTTATATTCGGCTATCTTACTGTAAAAAAATATCCGGATACACCCGCGTCCTATTCCAACCTCTGCGGTGAATAATAAAATATCCAGAATACACCCGCGTCCTATTCCAACCTCTGCGGTGAATAATAAAATATCCAGAATACACCCGCGTCCTATTCCAACCTCTGCGGTGAATAATACAATATCCAGATACACCCGCGTCCTATTCCAACCTCTGCGGTGAATAATACAATATCCAGATACACCCGCGTCCTATTCCAACCTCTGCGGTGAATAATACAATATCCAGAATACACCCGCGTCCTATTCCAACCTCTGCGGTGAATAATACAATATCCAGAATACACCCGCGTCCTATTCCAACCTCTGCGGTAAATAATACAATATCCAGAATACACTCGCGTACTATTCCAACCTCTGCGGTGAATAATACAATATCCGGATACACCCGCGTCCTATTCCAACCTCTGCGGTGAATAATACAATATCCGGATACACCCGCGTCCTATTCCAACCTCTGCGGTGAATAATAAAATATCCAGAACACACTCGCGTCCTATTCCAACCTCTGCGGTGAATAATAAAATATCCAGAATACACTCGCGTCCTATTCCAACCTCTGCGGTGAATAATACAATATCCAGAATACACCCGCGTCCTATTCCAACCTCTGCGGTGAATAATACAATATCCAGAATACACTCGCGTCCTATTCCAACCTCTGCGGTGAATAATACAATATCCAGAATACACTCGCGTCCTATTCCAACCTCTGCGTGAATAATACAATATCCAGAATACACTCGCGTCCTATTCCAACCTCTGCGGTGAATAATACAATATCCAGAATACACTCGCGTCCTATTCCAACCTCTGCGGTGAATAATACAATATCCAGAATACACTCGCGTCCTATTCCAACCTCTGCGGTGAATAATACAATATCCAGAATACACTCGCGTCCTATTCCAACCTCTGCGGTGAATAATACAATATCCAGAATACACCCGCGTCCTATTCCAACCTCTGCGGTGAATAATAAAATATCCGGATACACCCGCGTCCTATTCCAACCTCTGCGGTGAATAATAAAATATCCGGATACACCCGCGTCCTATTCCAACCTCTGCGGTGAATAATAAAATATCCGGATACACCCGCGTCCTATTCCAACCTCTGCGGTGAATAATACAATATCCAGATACACCCGCGTCCTATTCCAACCTCTGCGGTGAATAATACAATATCCAGAATACACCCGCGTCCTATTCCAACCTCTGCGGTGAAAAATACAATATCCAGAATACACCCGCGTCCTATTCCAACCTCTGCGGTGAATAATAAAATATTCAGAATACACCCGCGTCCTATTCCAACCTCTGCGGTGAATAATAAAATATCCAGAATACACCCGCGTCCTATTCCAACCTCTGCGGTGAATAATACAATATCCAGAATACACCCGCGTCCCATTCCAACCTCTGCGGTGAATAATAAAATATCCAGAATACACCCGCGTCCTATTCCAACCTCTGCGGTGAATAATACAATATCCAGAATACACCCGCGTCCTATTCCAACCTCTGCGGTGAATAATACAATATCCAGAATACACCCGCGTCCTATTCCAACCTCTGCAGTGAATAATACAATATCCGGATACACCCGCGTCCTATTCCAACCTCTGCGGTGAATAATACAATATCCAGAATACACCCGCATCCTATTCCAACCTCTGCTGTGAATAATAACATATCCGGATACACCCGCGTCCTATTCCAACCTCTGCGGTGAATAATACAATATCCAGAATACACCCGCGTCCTATTCCAACCTCTGCGGTGAATAATAAAATATCCAGAATACACCCGCGTCCTATTCCAACCTCTGCGGTGAATAATACAATATCCAGAATACACCCGTGTCCTATTCCAACCTCTGCGGTGAATAATACAATATCCAGAATACACCAGCGTCCTATTCCAACCTCTGCGGTGAATAATAAAATATCCAGAATACACCCGCGTCCTATTCCAACCTCTTCAGTGAATAATAAAATATCCAGAATACACCCGCGTCCTATTCCAACCTCTGCGGTGAATAATAAAATATCCAGAATACACCCGCGTCCTATTCCAACCTCTGATGTGAATAATACAATATCCAGAATACACCCGCGTCCTATTCCAACCTCTGCGGTGAATAATACAATATCCGGATACACCCGCGTCCTATTCCAATCCCTGCGGTGAATAATACAATATCCAGAATACACCCGCGTCCTATTCCAACCTCTGCGGTGAATAATACAATATCCAGAATACACCCGCGTCCTATTCCAACCTCTGCGGTGAATAATACAATATCCAGAATACACTCGCGTCCTATGCCAACCTCTGCGGTGTATAATAAAATATCCAGAATACACCCGCGTCCTATTCCAACCTCTGCGGTGAATAATACAATATCCAGAATACACTCACGTCCTATTCCAACCTCTGCGGTGAATAATAAAATATCCAGAATACACCCGCGTCCTATTCCAACCTCTGCGGTGAATAATACAAAATCCGGATACACCTGCGTCCTATTCCAACCTCTGCGGTGAATAATAAAATATCCGGATACACCCGCGTCCTATTCCAACCTCTGCGGTGAATAATAAAATATCCAGAATACACCCGCGTCCTATTCCAACCTCTGCGGTGAATAATACAATATCCAGAATACACCCGCGTCCTATTCCAACCTCTGCGGTGAATAATACAATATCCAGAATACACCCGTGTCCTATTCCAACCTCTGTGGTGAATAATAAAATATCCAGAACACACCCGCGTCCTATTCCAACCTCTGCGGTGAATAATACAATATCCAGAACACACCCGCGTCCTATTCCAACCTCTGCGGTGAATAATACAATATCCAGAATACACCCGCGTCCTATTCCAACCTCTGCGGTGAATAATACAATATCCAGAATACACCCGCGTCCTATTCCAACCTCTGCGGTGAATAATAAAATATCCAGAATACACCCGCGTCCTATTCCAACCTCTGCGGTGAATAATAAAATATCCAGAATACACCCGCGTCCTATTCCAACCTCTGCGGTGAATAATAAAATATCCAGAATACACCCGCGTCCTATTCCAACCTCTGCGGTGAATAATACAATATCCAGAATACACCCGCGTCCTATTCCAACCTCTGCGGTGAATAATACAATATCCAGAATACACCCGCGTCCTATTCCAACCTCTGCGGTGAATAATACAATATCCAGAACACACCCGCGTCCTATTCCAACCTCTGCGGTGAATAATAAAATATCCAGAATACACCTGTGTCCTATTCCAACCTCTGCGGTGAATAATAAAATATCCAGAATACACCCGCGTCCTATTCCAACCTCTGCGGTGAATAATAAAATATCCAGAATACACCCGCGTCCTATTCCAACCTCTGCGGTGAATAATACAATATCCAGAATACACCCGTGTCCTATTCCAACCTCTGCGGTGAATAATAAAATATCCAGATACACCCGCGTCCTATTCCAACCTCTGCGGTGAATAATACAATATCCGGATACACCCGCGTCCTATTCCAACCTCTGCGGTGAATAATAAAATATCCAGAATACACCCGCGTCCTATTCCAACCTCTGCGGTGAATAATACAATATCCAGAATACACCCGTGTCCTATTCCAACCTCTGCGGTGAATAATACAATATCCAGAATACACCAGCGTCCTATTCCAACCTCTGCGGTGAATAATAAAATATCCAGAATACACCCGCGTCCTATTCCAACCTCTGCGGTGAATAATACAATATCCAGAATACACCCGCGTCCTATTCCAACCTCTGCGGTGAATAATACAATATCCAGAATACACTCGCGTCCTATGCCAACCTCTGCGGTGTATAATAAAATATCCAGAATACACCCGCGTCCTATTCCAACCTCTGCGGTGAATAATACAATATCCAGAATACACTCACGTCCTATTCCAACCTCTGCGGTGAATAATAAAATATCCAGAATACACCCGCGTCCTATTCCAACCTCTGCGGTGAATAATACAAAATCCGGATACACCTGCGTCCTATTCCAACCTCTGCGGTGAATAATAAAATATCCGGATACACCCGCGTCCTATTCCAACCTCTGCGGTGAATAATAAAATATCCAGAATACACCCGCGTCCTATTCCAACCTCTGCGGTGAATAATACAATATCCAGAATACACCCGCGTCCTATTCCAACCCCTGCGGTGAATAATACAATATCCAGAATACACCCGCGTCCTATTCCAACCTCTGCGGTGAATAATACAATATCCAGAATACACCCGTGTCCTATTCCAACCTCTGTGGTGAATAATAAAATATCCAGAACACACCCGCGTCCTATTCCAACCTCTGCGGTGAATAATACAATATCCAGAATACACCCGCGTCCTATTCCAACCTCTGCGGTGAATAATACAATATCCAGAATACACCCGCGTCCTATTCCAACCTCTGCGGTGAATAATAAAATATCCAGAACACACCCGCGTCCTATTCCAACCTCTGCGGTGAATAATAAAATATCCAGAATACACCCGCGTCCTATTCCAACCTCTGCGGTGAATAATAAAATATCCAGAATACACCCGCGTCCTATTCCAACCTCTGCGGTGAATAATAAAATATCCAGAATACACCCGCGTCCTATTCCAACCTCTGCGGTGAATAATACAATATCCAGAATACACCCGCGTCCTATTCCAACCTCTGCGGTGAATAATACAATATCCAGAATACACCCGCGTCCTATTCCAACCTCTGCGGTGAATAATAAAATATCCAGAACACACCCGTGTCCTATTCCAACCTCTGCGGTGAATAATAAAATATCCAGAATACACCCGTGTCCTATTCCAACCTCTGCGGTGAATAATAAAATATCCAGAATACACCCGCGTCCTATTCCAACCTCTGCGGTGAATAATACAATATCCAGAATACACCCGTGTCCTATTCCAACCTCTGCGGTGAATAATAAAATATCCAGATACACCCGCGTCCTATTCCAACCTCTGCGGTGAATAATACAATATCCGGATACACCCGCGTCCTATTCCAACCTCTGCGGTGAATAATAAAATATCCAGAATACACCCGCGTCCTATTCCAACCTCTGCGGTGAATAATACAATATCCAGAATACACCCGTGTCCTATTCCAACCTCTGCGGTGAATAATACAATATCCAGAATACACCAGCGTCCTATTCCAACCTCTGCGGTGAATAATAAAATATCCAGAATACACCCGCGTCCTATTCCAACCTCTGCGGTGAATAATAAAATATCCAGAATACACCCGCGTCCTATTCCAACCTCTGCGGTGAATAATAAAATATCCAGAATACACCCGCGTCCTATTCCAACCTCTGATGTGAATAATACAATATCCAGAATACACCCGCGTCCTATTCCAACCTCTGCGGTGAATAATACAATATCCGGATACACCGGCGTCCTATTCCAATCCCTGCGGTGAATAATACAATATCCAGAATACACCCGCGTCCTATTCCAACCTCTGCGGTGAATAATACAATATCCAGAATACACCCGCGTCCTATTCCAACCTCTGCGGTGAATAATACAATATCCAGAATACACTCGCGTCCTATGCCAACCTCTGTGGTGTATAATAAAATATCCAGAATACACCCGCGTCCTATTCCAACCTCTGCGGTGAATAATACAATATCCAGAATACACTCACGTCCTATTCCAACCTCTGCGGTGAATAATAAAATATCCAGAATACACCCGCGTCCTATTCCAACCTCTGCGGTGAATAATACAATATCCGGATACACCCGCGTCCTATTCCAACCTCTGCGGTGAATAATAAAATATCCGGATACACCCACGTCCTATTCCAACCTCTGCGGTGAATAATAAAATATCCAGAATACACCCGCGTCCTATTCCAACCTCTGCGGTGAATAATACAATATCCGGATACACCCGCGTCCTATTCCAACCTCTGCGGTGAATAATACAATATCCAGAATACACCCGCGTCCTATTCCAACCTCTGCGGTGAATAATACAATATCCAGAATACACCCGCGTCCTATTCCAACCTCTGCGGTGAATAATACAATATCCAGAATACACCCGCGTCCTATTCCAACCTCTGCGGTGAATAATACAATATCCAGAATACACCCGCGTCCTATTCCAACCTCTGCTGTGAATAATACAATATCCAGAATACACCCGCGTCCTATTCCAACCTCTGCGGTGAATAATACAATATCCAGAATATACCCGCGTCCTATTCCAAACTTTGCGGTGAATAATACAATATCCAGAACACACCCGCGTCCTATTCCAACCTCTGCGGTGAATAATACAATATCCAGATACACCCGCGTCCTATTCCAACCTCTGCGGTGAATAATACAATATCCAGATACACCCGCGTCCTATTCCAACCTCTGCGGTGAATAATATAATATCCAGAATACACCCGCGTCCTATTCCAACCTCTGCGGTGAATAATAAAATATCCAGAATACACCCGCGTCCTATTCCAACCTCTGCTGTGAATAATACAATATCTAGAATACACTTGCGTCCTATTCCAACCTCTGCGGTGAATAATACAATATCCAGAATACACCCGCGTCCTATTCCAACCTCTGCGGTGAATAATACAATATCCAGAATACACCCGCGTCCTATTCCAACCTCTGCGGTGAATAATACAATATCCGGATAAACCCGCGTCCTATTCCAACCTCTGCGGTGAATAATACAATATCCAGAATACATCCGCGTCCTATTCCAACCTCTGATGTGAATAATACAATATCCGGATACACCCGCGTCCTATTCCAACCTCTGCGGTGAATAATAAAATATCCAGAATACACCCGCGTCCTATTCCAACCTCTGCGGTGAATAATACAATATCCAGAATACACCCGTGTCCTATTCCAACCTCTGCGGTGAATAATAAAATATCCAGAATACACCCGCGTCCTATTCCAACCTCTGCTGTGAATAATAACATATCCGGATACACCCGCGTCCTATTCCAACCTCTGCGGTGAATAATACAATATCCAGAATACACCCGCGTCCTATTCCAACCTCTGCGGTGAATAATAAAATATCCAGAATACACCCGCGTCCTATTCCAACCTCTGCGGTGAATAATACAATATCCAGAATACACCCGTGTACTATTCCAACCTCTGCGGTGAATAATACAATATCCAGAATACACCAGCGTCCTATTCCAACCTCTGCGGTGAATAATAAAATATCCAGAATACACCCGCGTCCTATTCCAACCTCTGCGGTGACTAATACAATATCCAGAATACACCCGCGTCCTATTCCAACCTCTGCGGTGAATAATACAATATCCAGAATACACCCGCGTCCTATTCCAACCTCTGCGGTGAATAATAAAATATCCAGAATACACCCGCGTCCTATTCCAACCTCTGCGGTGAATAATACAATATCCGGATACACCCGCGTCCTATTCCAACCTCTGCGGTGAATAATACAATATCCAGAATACACCCGCGTCCTATTCCAACCTCTGCGGTGAATAATACAATATCCAGAATACACCCGCGTCCTATTCCAACCTCTGCGGTGAAAGTGTCAATTTGAAGATTTCGCTCAACATCAATTTAGCGAACACTTCTGCATTATATTACGCTCTTTACATCAATGGGAGGAATTCTCTGGAGCAATAGGAGGAGGAGTTATAGGGGGCGGTAATATGGGGCCATAGGAGGAGTTATAGGGGGCGGTTATATGGGACAATAGGAGGAGTTATAGGGGGCAATAGGAGGAGTTATAGGGGGCGGTTATATGGGACAATAGGAGGAGTTATAGGGGGCAATAGGAGTTATAGGGGGCGGTTATATGGGACAATAGGAGTTATAGGGGGCGGTAATAAGGGACAATAGGAGGAGTTATAGGGGGCGGTTATATGGGACAATAGGAGGAGTTATAGGGGGCGGTAATAAGGGACAATAGGAGGAGTTATAGGGGGCGGTTATATGGGACAATAGGAGGAGTTATAGGGGGCAATAGGAGTTATAGGGGCGGTTATATGGGACAATAGGAGTTATAGGGGGCGGTTATATGGGACAATAGGAGGAGTTATAGGGGGCGGTTATATGGGACAATAGGAGGAGTTATAGGGGGCGGTTATATGGGACAATAGGAGGAGTTATAGGGGGCAATAGGAGTTATAGGGGGCGGTTATATGGAACAATAGGAGGAGTTATAGGGGGCAATAGGAGGAGTTATAGGGGGCGGTTATATGGGACAATAGGAGGAGTTATAGGGGGCGTTTATATAGGACAATAGGAGGAGTTATAGGGGGCGTTTATATAGGACAATAGGAGGAGTTATAGGGGGCGGTTATATGGGACAATAGGAGGAGTTATAGGGGGCGGTTATATGGGACAATAGGAGGAGTTATAGGGGGCGTTTATATAGGACAATAGGAGGAGTTATAGGGGGCGTTTATATAGGACAATAGGAGGAGTTATAGGGGGCGGTTATATGGGACAATAGGAGGAGTTATAGGGGGCGTTTATATAGGACAATAGGAGTTACAAGAAGAAAGTCTTATGCCCATGAAACGTTTGTCAATTTTAATGTGTTTTTCCATCATTTTCCTCCAGTTTGTGGCTTTCAATATGGCTCAGACCTACCGGTTAAACCTTCACTCTCTCACAGTAACACACATTGGTTTGGCAAGGAGGTGAAAGCAGTCAGGCATGTAACACATTCTCTAACACGTCAATGGCGGTATAATAATACAAGATATGTGACTCGGCCTTGCAGTGAATCTGCCGTCACTGACAGCTTGTCGGTTCCTATTGAACGACAATAACATTTGGCACAGAGCTGCAATAGTCACGGGTTTCACATCAGCAGATTAGCTTTTATGAGACTATAACTGATAAGATTCAAATGGACAGAAATAAAAGGATCGTAGTTGTAGTTCAAAGGTCCGAAAGCAGAAACTTTGCATCAGGAGGCGCTGGGTCCCGGGGTTACAGAACGCCATTTAACCCTTACCTGGCACCGGGTCCTTATCAGCAACTGGATGTAAAATATACAACATCCTTTCTTTTTTCGGCAGCTCTCATTAGAAGCCACGAAATGTGAATTAATCACACAGACTCCGCCCCTCTACTGCAGGGGTCTCAAAACAGGTCAGGTTTTCAGATATCCCAGCTTCAGCACAGGTGGTTCAATCAATGGCTCAGTCAAAGACTGAGCCACTGATTGAGCCACCTGTGCTGAAGCAGGGATATCCTGAAAACCTGACCTGTTTTGAGTGGGTTTGAGGACCATTTGAAAAGCAGTTAAAAGACTAGAACGTTCCAAGCTGAGGCTGTGAGTACTGCCGCACACAGTACAGGGAGAAGGGAAGAATCACAGTAGAAAGCACCGCCGACAAGCAGCTGTATCTTGGAGGATTGTATACTTTGCAACGCGAGGCTGGCACCTGGCAGTGAAAGGGTTAATATTCCCAGTGTGCCGGGCTGGCGTCACGGGGAGATTATGAAAGATTTTATTGATACATCATACCCGGATTATTTCCCGTTGATCTTTGTCACCAATAAAACCGGCTGGTTTATGTCCTACATGAGATTATAACCCGGCCTGCGGAGAGCACCCCCTGCTGGACACTTTCCATCATATCACCGTCCTGATTTGTATTTATTTACTAGCTGATATATCCGGCGTTGCCCGGGCGTGGAAGGGCAGGGGGCATGGAGTGGAAGGGGCGGGGGGGGGGGGGGAGGGGAGTGGAAGGGCTGGGGGGGGAGGGGAGTGGAAGGGCGGGGGGGGGAGGGGAGTGGAAGGGCGGGGGGGGAGGGGAGTGGAAGGGCGGGGGGGCGGGAGGGAGTGGAAGGGCGGGGGGGGAGGGGGAGTGGAAGGGCGGGGGGGGGGGCGTGGAAGGGCGGGGGGGCCAAGGGGCGTGGAGGGCAAAGGTCGGGGGGCAAAGGGCAGGGAGGGGCAAAAGGGCAGGGAGGGGCGGAGGGGCGGGGGGGCAAAGGGCAGGGAGGGGCGGGGGGCAAAGGGCAGGGAGGGGCACGGGGGCATCACAGGCACCCACTGACACGGGGGCATCACAGGCTAGCACCCACTGACACGGGGGCATCACAGCCACAGGCTGCACACCTTGTCCCACAGACAGAGCTGCACCCACTACCAGGCTAAGGACAGACCCACTGACGTCCTGTACAAAGGCTGTGGCACTTACACACCCCCCTGCACACAGGCCGCGGGTGTCACTGACCTGCCGGTAGCCGCTGTCCGTGGGGTTGAAGTCGCTGCCCCCCGGGCCGCAGGGAGAGCTGCAGGTGTGGGAACCCGTGCAGCCAGTACAGCCACCAGGGAGGCACGTATTCCACGTGAGACATCCTCCCACCCCGCGGCGGGCGGGTCACAGTGCGGAGAGTGCGGGGAGCGGACACAGCAGCATCCGGGAGGAGGAGAGCGCGGGGGGCGCGGCGCGTTCACAACAATTGAGAGCCGTGGTGAGGTGACAGTCCCCCGCTGTGTCCCCGGGCGCTCGCTCCGCTCCCCTGCTGACTGTAGCGGCAACCGGGGGGGTGGGGGAGGAAAAAGCGTGGGAAACCGGGAGACCCGGGGAGAGGAGGTGCGCGCGGGGTCCCGATGAGCGCCGCGCACTGCGGCTGTGATGAGTTGGATTTCAGGCTGATGTTCGGGGAGGAAGCGGCGGAGCCTCCGGGACCCGGCGGGTAAGAGGTGTGTGTGTGTGATGTGGGTAAGAGGTGTGTGTGTGTGTGTGTGTGTGTGTGTGGGTAAGAGGTGTGTGTGTGTGTGTGTTGGACCTTTGGCCCGTCACTCCGCCTCAGGCCAATGAGAGTGTGCGGGGGCGGGCGGGCCAAGGGACCAATCAGATTGCCGGTAGGGACAGTGCAGACAGGGACACATACAATGCTTTCAGAAATATCTTATACTATATTAGTGAAAGCACTGTATGTTTGCCTGCCTGGATGTCCGGTGTCCCCTAGCGGCAATCTCATTGGTCCCTTGGGCCGCCCGCCCCGCACACCTCTCATTGGCCTCACACACTCACACCACCCCCTTGGCCCGCCCCCCACACCTCGCATTGGCCTGAGGCGGAGTGACGGGCCAAAGGTCCACAAAAAAAAAAAAACACACACACTGTCACACACACACTGTCTCACACACTGTCCTCACACACTGTCTCACACACTGTCTCACACACACACACACACTGTCTCACACACACACTGTCACACACACACACACACACACAACACACACACACACACACACACACACACACACACACACACACACACACACACACACACACACAGACACACACACACACACACACACACACACACTACAACACCACACACACACAACACACACACACACACACACACACACACACACACACACACACACACTGACACACACTGTCACACACACACTGACAACACACACACACACACACACACACACCCTGACACACACACACACACACACACACACACACACACACACACACACACACACACACACACTGTCACACACACACACACACGGGGGGGGGTGTTACATACATTAGCGGGGCTCACAGTGTTAGCAGCACATCTCCCGCTCTCTTACCCACCGATCACGGAGGCTCCGCCTCTCCCTGTTTCCGCCTCGCTTTCACCCCCCCCCCCCCTCCACGTGGGAGCTGCCGGACGGGTGAGGGAGCTGCCGGACGGGTGAGTGAGCGGTCTTTCACGTCCCCTCACCCCCCTTCACCTCCCCTCACTCACTTCCCCTCCACCCCCCCCCCCGGGCGCCGCTACACTCAGCGGGGGAGCGGAGTGATCACCTCCCCTCACTCACTTCCCCTCCACCCCCCCCCCGGCGCCGCTACACTCAGCGGGGAGCGGAGTGATCACCTCCCCTCACTCACTTCCCCTCCACACCCCCCCCGGCGCTGCTACACTCAGCGGGGGAGCGGAGTGATCACCTCCCTCACTCACTTCCCCCTCCACCCCCCCCCCCGGCGCCGCTACACTCAGGGCGGGGGAGCGGAGTGATCACCTCCCCTCACTCACTTCCACTCCACACCCCCCCCCCCGGCGCCGCTACACTCAGCGGGGAGCGGAGTGATCACCTCCCCTCACTCACTTCCCCTCCACCCCCCCCCCCCGGCGCCACTACACTCAGCGGAGGAGCGGAGTGATCACCCTCCCCTCACTCACTTCCCCTCCACCCCCCCCCCGGCGCCGCTACAGTCAGCGGGGGAGCGGAGTGATCACCTCCCCTCACTCACTTCCCCTCCACCCCCCCCCCCGGCGCCGCTACACTCAGCGGGGAGCGGAGTGATCACCTCACTCACTTCCCCTCACTCACTTCCAATCCACCCCCCCGGCGCCGCTACACTCAGCGGGGAGCGGAGTGATCACCTCCCTCACTCACTTCCCCTCCACCCCCCCCCCCGGCGCCGCTACAGTCAGCGGGGGGAGCGGAGTGATCACCTCCCCTCACTCACTTCCCCTCCACCCCCCCCCCGGCGCCGCTACACTCAGCGGGGGGAGCGGAGTGATCACCTCACTCACTTCCCCTCACTCACTTCCAATCCACCCCCCCGGCGCCGCTACACTCAGCGGGGGAGCGGCCACAACACGCTGCCTCCCGCCTCAGATCCACGTGGGAGCTGCCGGACGGGTGAGTGAGCGGCCGGACGGGTTAGTGAGCGGCCTTCACCTCCCCTCACCCACCCCTCACTACACCTTCCCCTCCCTTCCACATTCACCTCACCTCCACCCCCCCCTTCACCTCCCCTCCACCCCCCCTTAACCTCCCCTCCACCCCCCCCTTAACCTCCCCTCCACCCCCCCCCCCTTAACCTCCCCTCCACCCCCCCCTTAACCTCCCCTCCACCCCCCCCCCTTGCACCTCCCTCCACCCCACCTTCACCCCCCTTCACCCCCACCCCCACCTTCACCTTCCCTTCACTCCCCCTTACAACCTCCCACCACCTCCCCCCTTCCCCCCTTCCCACCACCTCCCCCCTCTTCCCACCACCTCCCCCCCTTTCAACCCCCCCCCCCCTTCCCACCTTCCCACCACCTCCCCCCCCCCTTCCCAAAACCACACTTCCACCACCTCCCCCCTTCCCACCACTCCCCCCCTTCCCACCTCCCCCTCCTCCCCCCTTCCCACCACCTCCCCCCTCCTCCCCCCTTCCCACCACCTCCCCCCTCTTCCCCCCTTCCCACCACCTCCCCCCTCTTCCCCCCTTCCCACCACCTCCCCCTCTTCCCACCACCTGCCCCCTTCCCCTCCTCCATCTCCCCCCTTCCCCTCCTCCATCTCCCCCCTTCCCCTCCTCCACCTCCCCCTTCCCTCCTCCACCTCCCCCCTCCTCCACCTCCCCCTTCCCTCCTCCACCTCCCCCCTTCCCTTCCTCACCTCCCCCTCCCTCCTCCACCTCCCCCCTTCCCTCCTCACCTCCCCCTTACCCTCCTCACCTCCTCCTCACCTCCCCACTTCTCCTCCTCCACCTCCCCCCTTTCCCATCCCCCCTCCCTTTCCCCATCCCCCCCCTCTCCCCTCTTTCCCCCTCTTTCCCCCTTTCCCTCCTCCCCCACCTTTCCCCCCTTTTCCCCTCCCCCACCTTTACCCCCTTCACCCCTCCCCCTTCACCCTTACCTCCCCCCCTTCACCCTTTCCCCCATCTCCCCCCTTCACCCTTTCCCCACCTCCCCCCCTCCCCCCTTCTCCTCCCCCCTTCCCCTCCACCCCCACCTCCCTCTTCCCCCTTGCCTCTCCTCCACCTCCCCCTTCCTTCCTCCCTTCACCCCCCCTTCACCTTCTGTCACCACCCCCCCTTCGCCTCCTGTCACCCCCTCCCTTCACCTCCTGTCACCCCCCCCCTCTCTTCACCTCCCGGCAACCCCCTCCACCTCCCGTCACCCCCCCTTCACCTCCCCTCACCCCTCCTTCACCTCCCCTCACCCCTCCTTCACCTCCCCTCCACCCCCCTTCACCTCCCCTCACCACCCCCCCTCACCTCCCCTCCGACCTCCCCTTCGCAAAACCTTCACCTCTCCTCACCACCCCCCAACACCCTCCGACCTCACCTCCCCTCCTTCAATGCCTTTCGTCCGCCCTCCCGCCTCTGCCTTTCGCCCACCCGCACTTCTGCCTTTCACCCCCCACCGCTCACATCCCCGCGCCACACAGCCGCCGCACGCACTAAACAGACCTGCCACACTCGACACACACCCGCCGCCTCTCATCCACCCACACACTCGACCACACACCTGCCGCATCCTGCCCCTACGCAACAATATCACTGACCAGCTGTCACCCGCACTCGCCACAACACCCGCCGCCTCACACCCTAGCAGGACCCCGACCCACAGCCAGCACTCACTACCCACGCGCCACCCGTACTGAACACCCACCCGCCGCCTCACACACGCTCACACCCTAGCAGGACACACGCCTCACATTTTCACATCACTTATGTCACCAAAATATA
>NC_134489.1:111174296-111207452 GCF_040206685.1 Ascaphus truei | reverse complement strand
TCACGGATTTTTAGACTATGTTATTTTTAGATCTCAAGCTTTATGTCACTGAAATAAAGTCTGATAAGAGACTGAATATGATGCCAAGTTGTGTAAAATAACCTTGGGATAGCGCGGTGCTGATATTACCAGCGTCACTGCCGCCTAAGGCACAGAACCATGTTTCTGAGAGACATGCAACCATGCTTAAGCATTGCTTTGCAAATTAAGCACCATTCCCTCTTATGGGGGCACTGAGTGGGGGGTGTTTGTCAATGCAGGGTTTTCTTGTTCCTTATCTGAGACACAACACAGATAAGGGAGAGTGAGAGAGGGGACTCTGCCTGTGCAAGCTCTTGCAGAACACACAGTGACATCAGATAAAAGGGAAAAGCCAGGGAAAGCTCCCTGTATCTCCACTAAATTTAGATTATATAATCTTCACTAAAATTCTTGCCGACGGATTAAAGTTCCTGGTTCCTGGTGTGGTTCATAATGATCAGACGGGGTTTGTCATGGGTAAAACATACTGTATGTCACTAATATCAGATGATGGGGGCCAGAACGCCACTTGTGCCCCCCAGAAGTTGCCGGGTGACGGTGGTCATCGGGCCGTATCTTTGACCCCCCCTCCCCCGCTTTAACCCCTTCACGCAAATGCAATGGAGTGAAAGCACTCACTCATGTAACGCCTTGTTTAATGCTAGTTTCTTGGAGTCACGTTTGCTATACTTATTATTACAGGGGGGACGAGTAACTTCTTCAGGAGGGTGATGCTGCAAATTAACCCCTTAGCTGCCAGGGCGGCCTGTGGCACATTGCAGAGCGGGACAGTAACACGAGTACTTCTGCTAACGAGAGTATTTTTACCCGTCCAGGAAAAACAAAAATGACATCAGCAAACTGATCTTCAAGAGCGGAGACTTCCAGATGTCGCCGTACGCCGAGTACCCGAAAACGCCGCGCTCATCGGACTGGGGGCGCGAGACGATGGAGATGCAGGAGAACGGGAGTACTAAGAACCTGCTGCAGATGACAGACGTGTATTATTCTGTATGTACTCGCACGCTGCCAGTATCAATGCTACGGGTACCACTGTTACTCTTCCTTTGCACCCCTGTCTATATACTGTGAAGCTGTTTCTCCGTGTCAGGGAAGACACAGAGCCCCATTCTTGCAGCCCCGAGCCTTCCCTGACACGGAGAAGCCGTTTCACAGATCAGATCGGGCCGGGTATTCTGCGGGGACTTCGGTTCTTTGGGCCGGGTATTCTGCAGGGACTTCGGTTCTTTGGGCTGGGTATTCTGCGGGGACTTCGGTTCTTTGGACCGGGTATTCTGCAGGGACTTCGGTTCTTTGGGCCGGGTATTCTGCGGGGACTTCGGTTCTTTGGACCGGGTATTCTGCGGGGACTTCGGTTCTTTGGGCCGGATATTCTGCAGGGACTTTGGTTCTTTGGGCCGGGTATTCTGCAGGGACTTCGGTTCTTTGGGCTGGGTATTCTGCGGGGACTTCGGTTCTTTGGACCGGGTATTCTGCAGGGACTTCGGTTCTTTGGGCCGGGTATTCTGCGGGGACTTCGGTTCTTTGGACCGGGTATTCTGCGGGGACTTCGGTTCTTTGGGCCGGGTATTCTGCAGGGACTTCGGTTCTTTGGGCCGGGTATTCTGCGGGGACTTCGGTTCTTTGGGCCGGGTATTCTGCAGGGACTTCGGTTCTTTGGGCCGGGTATTCTGCGGGGACTTCGGTTCTTTGGGCCGGGTATTCTGCAGGGACTTCGGTTCTTTGGGCCGGGTATTCTGCAGGGACTTCGGTTCTTTGGGCCGGGTATTCTGCGGGGACTTCGGTTCTTTGGGCCGGGTATTCTGCGGGGACTTCGGTTCTTTGGGCCGGGTATTCTGCAGGGACTTCGGTTCTTTGGGCCGGGTATTCTGCAGGGACTTCGGTTCTTTGGACCGGGTATTCTGCGGGGACTTCGGTTCTTTGGACCTGGTATTCTGCGGGGACTTCGGTTCTTTGGGCCGGGTATTCTGCGGGGACTTCGGTTCTTTGGGCCGGGTATTCTGCGGGGACTTCGGTTCTTTGGGCTGGGTATTCTGCGGGGACTTCGGTTCTTTGGACCGGGTATTCTGCGGGGACTTCGGTTCTTTGGACCGGGTATTCTGCAGGGACTTCGGTTCTTTGGGCCGGGTATTCTGCGGGGACTTCGGTTCTTTGGGCCGGGTATTCTGCGGGGACTTCGGTTCTTTGGACCGGGTATTCTGCAGGGACTTCGGTTCTTTGGGCCGGGTATTCTGCAGGGACTTCGGTTCTTTGGGCCGGGTATTCTGCGGGGACTTCGGTTCTTTGGGCCGGGTATTCTGCAGAGACTTCGGTTCTTTGGGCCGGGTATTCTGCAGGGACTTCGGTTCTTTGGGCCGGGTATTCTGCGGGGACTTCGGTTCTTTGGGCCGGGTATTCTGCAGGGACTTCGGTTCTTTGGGCCGGGTATTCTGCAGGGAGTTCGGTTCTTTGGGCCGGGTATTCTGCGGGGACTTCGGTTCTTTGGGCCGGGTATTCTGCAGAGACTTCGGTTCTTTGGGCCGGGTATTCTGCAGGGACTTCGGTTCTTTGGGCCGGGTATTCTGCGGGGACTTCGGTTCTTTGGGCCGGGTATTCTGCGGGGACTTCGGTTCTTTGGACCGGGTATTCTGCAGGGACTTCGGTTCTTTGGACCGGGTATTCTGCAGCTCTATTCAATAATCTTCAAAAAGTGAACTTTGGCCATTTGATTCGCAAAGAAATTGTAGTAAAGAGCAGTAAATAAGTGACCCCGTGAATAAACGCCGCCGTCATCGTCCAAATGCAAATAATGTTTATGGAATAGCAGAAGAATGAGTCATTTCGGAAACCCCGGAGATCAGCAGTCAGCCAATCACAGCGCTCCGGGGCAATTAATGTTCACCTGGTCCAAGGTGATGAACCCGCTGATTCTGCGTTAGCCGGGTACGCCGGCTGGACCAGGTAACAAAAACACACACAAAATCACACGAACAGCAACCCCTTATTAGTGGTGATGCAGGATACACGCCTTCATATCCGCTGTGGTAACTAAAGGGTTAATGGTCCTGAAACCTCAACTTAACTATCTATCCCAAGGGGCTGGTAAGGCATTGCTATGCAATGTCTTGCTGATCACTGGCATACAAGAGGTTAACCCCTCCCACCGGGTAACCTAACCTCCCACCCCAGCACACCTACCCCCATCACCCTCCCTCACTACCCCCACCCCATCTAACAATGGCTAATAGCCTCATTGTCCAACGTGGCTAATACTGTACCCCTATATACTGTATCTTTATACAATGTACCCCTATATACTGTATCTTTATACAATGTACCTCTATATACGGTGCCTCTATATACTGTACCTCTATATACTGTACCTCTATATACTGTACCATGGTGGTAAAATGTCAAAAACAAATCTTAAACAAAAACTATATACTGTATATATATATATATATATATTCCATACATATCTTGGCAAGACCAAAGTGATGGTCAACGAATGTGATGTAAAGATGTAAATAAATGGAGGTAGGCGTGGGTGGCGATGTTGGCCTCGCCCGGCGGGTAACAATGGTCGGGAACCTTTTGAATGAAAGCTATAAGCGTCAAAACAAACATTTCTCACCTAAAACCATTAGCGGGATATGTTGGTTTTGTTATTGGTGTTTTTACACGTTCTCGTTCCCGGTGCGGCGGGCCTCGTGCTCGTACACGGCTTGACTGACAATTTTGACGTATTTATGGCGCATCCTTGAAGTTTAATATGATATATTTATTTGCAGTGGCCGCTGTATCCCGGGGCCTGGCCGGGACTCGCACCGGGGGCTTTAAATCCTTTCACCCAAGTGTAAAAATCGGGGGCCGGGGGAGAAAACGGTTTCTTGTGTCGGATGCAATTAGGATATAAATAAATTGCGTGCACCTTAAATCTTGTATTATCTCCCCTGCCGCATGCGGCGCGGGATAATCGCCGCTCACGTTGTGTTCTTGCGTCCTTAGCGGGGACATTTCATACAATCCTCTTTTCTCTCTTTCCAGCCAGGATTGCGGAACACGGAACTGGAACGGAACGGACTTTCCCCTTACACGGGGTTACCCGGATCCCGCCACTCGTGCATCTACCCCGGACAGTACAACCCGTCCTTTATTAGTGAGGAGAACAGGAGGAGAGACTATTTTTAGCGTGAATGTTAGAGACGTTTTGTGTCCATGAAACACAAGATACACAGAGATGCCCCATAACACGCACACCATAAAACCCCAGTGTTCCCCTAAACCTGGGAACCTTCGTCTAAGAGTTATTTATTAGAGTTGAAAAGTTAGGGGCATTTGCTGGAAATATCTGTTGCCGTTGTCCAAATGTTCCCAGTGTGATTGTCACTGAGCAGAGATTCTTATACAGAATAGTTTTATACGGTTTAACCCTAATGCAAAAACGGTGCAAAATCTGCATCAAATGTGTGAACACGCAGAAATCCTGCTGAGAGCAGGAAGGGTTTTGTTTGATATGTGTGGTGCAATGCCCCCCCCCCCCAGAATTACACAAGGTCTCCCCAAATATACTGGGGAGTTTTTACTAAAGGTGCAAATCTGGAGGGAGACCAGTGCAAAGAACAGCACCTGATTTATCAAAGGAAAAGCGGAGATTGAGTAGGGGGTCTGATGCCTGTTATTGGATCTCGGGGTCCTTAATCATGTGACCCCAAGAGGTTGGAAAGCGTGTAACATATCAACTACTTGTTTGTGCAATAAAAGGTATCGTACCCCCTGCACCCCCTCCCTCCTGTTACTACAACACGGCGACACGCCCTAAAAAAACTACATAAACCTAGTGCGGGGTTTTGCTGCTTTTGGCCCCGTTTTGCAGCTGGGGGATTTTAGTAAATAGACTTCAGACACCCGAGGAGGAAATGCGGAGGAAAGCGAGTATTGCCCTGATAAAGCAGCGTGTTTATTACCTGATAAAGCAGCGTGTTTATTACCTGATAAAGCAGCGTGTTTATTACCTGATAAAGCAGCGTGTTTATTACCTGATAAGCTGTTTATTACAGTGTTTTCACAAGGAAGGAAATTCAGGGATAAAATTGAGTCGTCCAAAGTCCGATCGGCATTTTCATACGTAGAGTTATCATCGCTTCCTGTGTGAGGGGTCCCGTCCTGCGTGAGGGGTCCCGCCCTGCGTGAGGGGTCCCGTCCTGCACCTCTTCCTGCGTGAGGGGTCCCGTCCTGCGTGAGGGGTCCCGTCCTGTGTGAGGGGTCCCGTCCTGCGTGAGGGGTCCCGTCCTGCGTGAGGGGTCACTTTCTGCGCCTCTTCCTGGGTGAGGGGTCCCGTCCTGCGTGAGGGGTCCCGTCCTGCGTGAGGGGTCCCGTCCTGCGTGAGGGCTCCCGTCCTGCGTGAGGGGTCACTTTCTGCGCCTCTTCCTGGGTGAGGGGTCCCGTCCTGTGTGAGGGGTCCCGTCCTGCGTGAGGGGTCCCGTCCTGTGTGAGGGGTCCCGTCCTGTGTGAGGGGTCCCGTCCTGTGTGAGGGGTCCCGTCCTGCGTGAGGGGTCCCGTCCTGCGTGAGGGGTCCCGTCCTGCGCCTCTTCCTGCGTGAGGGGTCCCGTCCTGCGTGAGGGCTCCCGTCCTGCGTGAGGGGTCCCGTCCTGCGTGAGGGGTCCCGTCCTGCGTGAGGGGTCCCGTCCTGCGTGAGGGGTCCCGTCCTGCGTGAGGGGTCCCGTCCTGCGTGAGGGCTCCCGTCCTGCGTGAGGGGTCCCGTCCTGCGTGAGGGGTCCCGTCCTGCGTGAGGGGTCCCGCCCTGCGTGAGGGGTCCCGTCCTGCGTGAGGGCTCCCGTCCTGCGTGAGGGGTCCCGTCCTGCGTGAGGGGTCCCGTCCTCCCGCCTTGTCCTGCGTGAGGGGTCCCGTCCTGCGTGAGGGGTCCCGTCCTGCGTGAGGGGTCCCATCCTGCGTAAGGGGTCCCATCCTGCGTGAGGGGTCCCGTCCTGCGTGAGGGGTCCCATCCTGCGTGAGGGGTCCCGTCCTGCGCCTCTTCCTGCGTGAGGGGTCCCGTCCTGCGTCTCTTCCTGCGTGAGGGGTCCCGTCCTGCGTGAGGGGTCCCGTCCTGCGTCTCTTCCTGCGTGAGGGTCCCGTCCTGCGTGAGGGTCCCGTCCTGCGTGAGGGGTCCCGTCCTGCGTGAGGGGTCCCGTCCTGCGTCTCTTCCTGCGTGAGGGGTCCCGTCCTGCGCCTCTTCCTGCGTGAGGGGTCCCGTCCTGCGTCTCTTCCTGCGTGAGGGGTCCCGTCCTGTGTGAGGGGTCCCGTCCTGCGTCTCTTCCTGCGTGAGGGGTCCCGTCCTGCGTCTCTTCCTGCGTGAGGGGTCCCGTCCTGCGTGAGGGGTCACTTTCTGCGCCTCTTCCTTTCAGTCACTGCACACTGGGGGCATATTTACCAAGGCACTAATGGGCAATTATGGGGCAAAATAAACTGCACTGGATCTATAAAAAAGGAGAATCCTACGGATTGTTTGCTTAGATATTGCACATTTTATGCCTCTGGATTGCGCTACTTTTGCCGCGTGTATCAAAGTCTGACAGCATCAAAACCACCACAAGAAACCGCTCCGGGCCTGTGTACTAACGAAAATGTCTGTCTGTAGTGTTAGCGCAGACTTGGGTATCTTCCCAAACATGTATGTGACGCAGCACGGACGTTACATTATATAGGTGAACATATATGTGACGCAGCACGGACGTTACATTATATAGGTGAACATATATGTGACGCAGCACGGACGTTACATTATATAGGTGATACTATTAAGTTATTAACACTAACTCTAAATAAAAAAAACATAATTCTAGTTAAATTGTATCAATCGGGTATTAAACATGACACAATGTGTCCAAGTTAATATCAGGCTGTTGAGTCCTGTATACAGAGGGTTAATAACCTTAACATGACACATTTTAGAATGGTTTGGGCTACTTTGTAACACTAGAAATGTGATCAGTTATCAGAGCCTCACCACTACAAAAGTGGGGGGGGGAGGGGGGGGACTCAGAATTATTAAGGAAAAACATTCAAATTGAAGTTAGTGGGAATTTCTTGCAAACTGGTGTGGTAGGGGTATTTTCACACAGATTTTGCAGCCGGAAGACTTGGATACATGGTTTGGTGTAGCGCAGGAATCTGTAGGGTTATGGCTGGAGGTGGCACACTGCGGTTACTCATTGGGATTTCACCTTAATGCGCTGTAAGAAGCCTTGCAGCTTTGTAACCACTTGGTACATATGGACCTATGCTCGTGCTAACGCGTCCTGGCGTTGGGTGCCCTTGTGCGGTTATGGGGCGATGTTGGCGGTTATGGGGCGATACATACATACATACATATACACACATACATACCATTAGACTATCTGACACCTGCCTTGCGTCACAAATAGCAGTAATGAGTATTGTATCTCACACCCTGCACAGTATTTGTTTTCATTTCTGGACTTCAGACACTGTAACTTTCAATATCAAACAACATTATTCCATCTCCATGTGTTATAAAGTGAGAAAGCTCCCGTATAATCATCATTTCTCTTCCTCATCAGTGATCAGTTTTAAACACTGTCCTAACCCCTTCAGTGCTGGAACGGCAGCATAGTATCACTTTCCCATTACCTGCTCCTTTGCAAAGCATTGCTGGGACCTCCAGCTCCGAAGGGGTTAACATTTGTATCACATTTGGATTCTCACCGCGGAATCCGATGGAGTAAAGTGTCCGTTTTTAGAAATTGGATTATTTTTATACTATACCTGTAAATACGCCTGGCGTTCTAGTCAGCGCCCTACAAAAAGATTTAATAAAATATTTGAAAAAAATGATGATGATTTCATGTTTGGTCTCAATAATTTAATTACAATATATCTTTGACTATACGCAGAAGAATGTTCAGGGAGTCGCTAATCCCCGTGAGATTAAGGGTTTATTTAGCAAAGTCTCTTTGCTGCAAAATTAATGCAAAAAAACAGCAACAGATTTATAAAAAGACCTTTGTGTGATTTTCTTTCATTAATAAATAACCGTGGGTGTGACATTGTGTCAGTGTCACATTGTGGGGATATTTGTGTCAGTGTGTCGGGTAGTGTTATCCGTATACAGGCGCTGACCCGCATGAATACAGAATTTACTGGTTCCCCATAAGAGAGGCGCTAATAACACGTTATAAGGACACAGAAGTCTCCGGGTGGGATGTGCTGATCGCCCCTTTGGGTCCGACTGGGGAGAAAAGCTGCAGCACTGAAATATATCGGGGTCTATGGGGGATATTTATTAAACTGCGATAATGCTGATCGCCCAGCGCTATCTGAATTCAATGGGAGTTTCTGTGAAATACTGCCCTGATCGGCACTATCAAAGTTATTATATAACCCCCTATGTATCAACGTCTCCCAGCTGAAAAACTGCGGCAAAAATAGAGCCCTAAACAAACATGGGGGGATTATGTATCGAGGTCTCTAATACTATTTATACATTAAAACCTGTTCCATTAAAAGTGGCTTCCTTCCAAACAAGTACTGTGCATCGTACGTGCAAATACCCTCGTACTGTACCACGCGCATAATATGCAGGTTGCAACCACTTTTTATCACTATAATGTTAATGCACAAAAAGCTGTTTTATAGTCTGAGCCCCGGCATTGTGGGTAATTAGATCCATTCTGTCTTATAAATATTTAGCCACATTTAATAGGTTGTGACCTGTGTTTAAAAGTGTGTGATAGAAATATATCTATATCTATACCTACAGACCAATTATTCTGCTTCCAATTACTGACAACATTTTTATGATTACAATTTTTTTTAAGATAATCGCTAATCGGCTGCAGCAGGCGCTGAACTTCGACCCCCGGGCGAGAGACCCCGCGGGATATCGCAGCGGATACAGCACGATGGATCAGATCCAAGCCACATGGGAATACACGGGATAGAAGGAGAAGACCATGTCCGCTTCGGCCGGCGAGTAACAGCGGGTGGGAACCTTTCTAATGAAACCAACAGGAGAATGGAGACGGGACGGGGCGTTCGGAAGAAACAAAACCATCTCTCATGGGAACCTCCCACTGCGTCTCAAGAGGAAAGTGATCGGCCCGTGTATCCGGGCCGTGCTCACGTATGGATGTGACCCGTGTATTCTGCCCGTACTCACGTATGGATGTGATCCGTGTATTCTGCCCGTACTCACGTATGGATGTGATCCGTGTATCCTGCCCGTGCTCACGTATGGATGTGACCCGTGTATCCTGCCTGTGCTCACGTATGGATGTGACCCGTGTATTCTGCCCGTACTCACGTATGGATGTGACCCGTTTATCCTGCCCGTGCTCACGTATGGATGTGACCCGTGTATTCTGCCCGTGCTCACGTATGGATGTGACCCGTGTATCCGGCCCGTGCTCAAGTATAGATATGACCTGTGTATCCTGCCCGTGCTCCCGTATGTATATGACCTGTGTATCCGGGCCGTGCTCACGTATGGATGTGACCCGTGTATTCTGCCCGTGCTCACGTATGGATGTGACCCGTGTATTCTGCCCGTGCTCACGTATGGATGTGACCCGTGTATTCTGCCCGTGCTCACATATGGATGTGACCCGTGTATCCTGCCCGTGCTCACGTATGGATGTGACCTGTGTATCCGGCCCATGCTCACGTATGGATGTGACCCGTGTATCCTGCCCAAGCTCACGTATGGATGTGACCCGTGTATCCTGCCCGTGCTCACGTACGGATTTGACCAGTGTATTCTGCCCGTGCTCACGTATGGATGTGACCCGTGTATCCTGCCCGTGCTCACGTACGGATTTGACCAGTGTATTCTGCCCGTGCTCACGTATGGATGTGACCCGTGTATCCTGCCCAAGCTCACGTATGGATGTGACCCGTGTATCCTGTCCGTGCTCACGTATTGATGTGACCCGTGTATCCTGTCCGTGTTCACGTATGGATGTGAAACTTGGACCCTAAATGAGAAGATAATTTAGAAGCTTAAGACAACGCAAACAAGTACGGAGAGATGCATGCTGGGTATTAACCCGAAGAGGCAGGAAATAGAAGGAATCGGTTGGGACGCAAACAAAAGTCTGTGACATCATCACAGGGGTGAAGGAATTAAAATGGCGGTGCGCCGGACATATCAGAAGGAGAATGTACCATCGTTGGACAAAGATGGAACTCAACCAGATTCCAAGAGGGATTAAAAGATCAAGATGACCAAAAGTTGGATGTCAGGATGGAATCAGAGCATCTCGTGGAGCAACGTGGAGCAGAGCGGCTGCAAGCGCAGTGCCTGGAGGGTTCATCTATTAGGGGATTGACATGGGCTTAATATATGTAAAGTATTTCTCCCTGTCTCCCATTCAGTATCCAGCCTGTTATTCATTTCATAATCACTATTTGGAGTTTCTTGTTTGGAGTATTCTTCGTGGAAATCCTCCCCCTCCTGAATCCTACTTTTCTAGAGATATTTCATGGAATAAAATGGCCAATATATTAATGTCTAATCTTTTCTGTTGTGATGAGAATACTCTTTGCCTTCCAACCTTTGCTTTGGCAAGTAGATGGCGGCCATTTTGTTCTATCCCTGCACCCCGCAGCTTCCCCTGCTGTGTATCAGGGCAGAAGTAGTGCAATTCCAGCGCACAAAAACTGCACCAGATGTGTCACGTACGCGCTTACCCGTGTGCGAGTCGAATGGGTTAACAAGTGGCCTCCCAGTTGCCCCACTGGCCTTCCCGCAGAGCGCTATAACCACCCCCAAGACCAGTCCCAAAGGGCGCGCATTACGACTCTGAGTTAAAAATAGAAGGCAATAAATACATAATCCAAGCGTATAAATAATGTATTAACCCTCTAGTTGCCATAGTGGCCACTAAGGCAGCCAAAGTGTTAAACCCCCTAACCATTGTATATGGGAGCAGTATAACCTCAGTATAACCACTATGGTATACAGGGGCGCAACCCCCTGAACTCCCCCAGGGGGCCGCAGGCAGCGCCTCTTCATCTGACCCTTTGTGGATTAGTTCCTCTTACCCCGAAGAGGACGATGACCTTCACCATGGACACGGTCACTGATCATTCAATTAATGCCACCTTGGGAGGCCCAGGCAGCCCCGCTGACATGCAATGGGTTAACTTAACCCTTTATATGCTGAGTCATTGTTCTATGTGTGTATAAATATACTGTACAGATGGGGCAATTGGCAGTTATTATAGTGGGGGGGGGGGCAGTTATACCGCTATCATATGATATACAATGATAAGTAGTTAGGTATTTTAACCCCTTGGCTACCTTAGTGGCATGCATGCTTTCACGGTTACTATGGTATGGCTATTATGGGGTTAATACAATAGGGACAGGCTTTTTGTTCTACTAGACTGGAAGCAATAAACAGTACTGGGGTGGCCTGGGGCGGGGGGGGGGGGGCCTGGACCTGCCCCTGTCCCCCTGTTATTTCCTATCACATAGCCCCTTCCGAGTATATAGTATACATGGGGAAGAGAGAGTTCCCTGAGGCACTCTGTTACACGTTCCCTTGTGCGCTGCTTCGGGTATCTCTTCCCGTGAGATAAAATACCCAGGAAAGGGCTTCAAACATTTTTTTTTTAAAAACAACGGTTTTGTTTTTACGACAAAACGACTGAGAACGCCTCCTTGGAGTATATAGAATATGGCGGTAATAATGCCAGATACTGTGTGGCCTGGGTTCCCTGGTTTGGCTTTTACCTCCGCTGCAGCTTGGGAGAAGGGGGGTTGCTACGGAGGCCGTCACACTGGGCGAGAGCATCGCCGGAGGTCCGGAGAAGAGAGCACGCAGGGCGCCGCCATGTTAGATATGCGCACGCATGCTCAATGGCTACCGAGAGTCGCGGCGGCCATTACAAGGTTCACGCATACGCAGGGAGCATTGCGGCGGCCATTACAGGTAGCGCATGCCGCGCCAATGATAAATGGGTTCCGCAGGGGCTACAGCCCGCAGAAGGCCAAAGGGCTGCAGAGTCAGGTGGCTAGGCCTGGCCAATGGAGTGTTAGGATTCCCTGCTGAGGCAGTTGTTACAGTTGGTGCACTGAGGGCTTGCTGGCAGTTGGAGCTGGGACGCAGCTAGGGGAGGTTGTTTAGGTGCAGGGGTCGGTGATCCTCTGCACTAGGCCAGAGATCCTCTAGGCTCCAGTTAGGCCCCAACTCACCATAGATTGTGGCTGCTTTAGGGAAGGCCCTTCAGTTAGGGATTCTGCCCTTTTAGTGATTAGCCAGCTAAGGGCCACAGTGGTTTCATTTGAACTATTGCAGCTGCAGTCTGGGACCAGACTGCCAGAGAGGGAGCGACCGTCATTGCGGAAGTCACTCCAGAGGGAGACATCCCATCCAGCGGAGGATATCGTTGGATCGGCGGATCCCCTGCTTCTCGTTGTTAGTGCGCCCAGGTGTGGATACACCCGGCAGGTACCATTCACCAAACGTGTACCAACATCTGTACAGTAAGGCGCTGATCACACCTAGAGGAGTGGTCATTTTTTGGGGATACTTATTGGGTGAACTGAACAAGGGACACCTCTGGTACTGTGGACACGGTGTGGGGGTACACGGTGATGGGACAACGCCCTGCGCAGCGAGGTATAGCTGTAAACATTAGTATTGCTGTTGCCTGTATATGTTTATGGTTATTGCTCACAGTAAAGGTTGTTATTATAAACTGGGGATTGTTATTAATAGTTCCTGCTCGGGGTTATCCCATCCAATTGGGATCCCGTGCAGGTGGAGGCGCTGCCACTTAGTATATTCGTTACCACCCCTGGCTCCCAGTAGCGGAGGCTCAGATCCCTGTGAGCCGACAGGTACCGCCAGCACTAGTAGACCCTTCACACTAGAGGGAACAGAGTTACATTTGGAGGCGCTGCTGAGATCTTAGACCTGGGGTGCCCTAGAGTTCTGTCAAAATTAATTCTCCATCATGTTTGTGTCCTCAAAGCAAGAGGTCCACGAATGGGCTTTGGCGCACAAAGTATCTCCGTGACACATGGTCATAGTGGGGGGAGTATCCACCCTCGCGATTGCATTCACTGTGCGCGAGCAAATAAAAGACATCCCGGCCCTGGCCACCCTGCGACTCCTAGACTGGAGATATGATGAGGATTTCTGTTGGAGTGCAATACTTCTTGCCACCGAGCATGAAATATGCTCAGAGACTGTCCCTCAAGTACTATACTTACCTGAGGCCTCAAGTGAAGGTTGCCCCTTGGTTTACCCCGAATTACCAGATTCAAGGCCACGTCCACACCGCAAACCTCAGCCGCAGTGCCTTACTCAGAACTGACCCCCATTCCCTTCCTCCCGCCAGAGACAGGGAGGTCGTTAGTCCCAACCGGGCAAGCTTCCGTAGAAACTGAGGTAACTTTTCCCTGGGTCACCTTTACCCCTGGTGCTGTAAGGCCAGACCCACCATTGGGCTGACTCCCCTCCACCATGACCCACTATGATTCTAAAAGAAGATAGCTCTGTCCAGACTTTCCATTCCCTGCCTGAATCAAGTAGCCGCTTGTCCAGTGGTGGCTCCCTTAGGGAGACATTACCACAACACGTGGAGGCCATCAACCAGTCATCTCAGTCTCAACAACAACGTACACTCAAGGCTTTCTCAGGAACTCGGCCCACACCTTTAGGTAAGGCAGAGTTCGAAGAATGGAAGGATCACACGGAGCAAGTACTCCCGGAGTGGACCTGCTCCGACACCGTGAAAAGACAGCAGATTATCGAATGCCTGCGGCTGCTCATATAGTACAGTTCTACCGGGATGACCACCCTGAGGCAGATTATAGAGCAATACTACACGCCCTCACCAAAGCCTACGATACTCCAGTTGATGTCTTCTCCTTGATGGTGAAGTTCCATGCTCTTTCCCAAGCCGAGGGCAAGGAAGTATCTGAATTCCTCCGACGGATCCAGTTGTCATTATGGACCTTGGTGAAGAAGAGGGTAGTACGAAAGTCCGAAGCCAACGGGCTTAGAACCACTCAGCTCCTACGGGGACTCTTGTCCTTGCATCCGGTAGCAATTCGAGTTAGCGGCGGCCTCGCTCCAGGACAGCCGCTTTCGTTCGAAGATTTAATGGATAGAGTGCAAGCTCAGGAACCAATTTTAAAGGGTGGGGACACAACCCCAACCAAGAAAGTTACGGCCTCATTGAAGGAGGCTAGAAATGAAGACTCTCGGTCGAAGGTGGTTAAAGAGACTCCTCAAGCGGAGGAGGACCCCTACGCGAAGAAGCTGACACTAACTCTCACACTCCGGGAAGAGTATCCCCTACATATAGGACCAAGACCCACCTGAGTGGTATGTCCTGCTTCCGTTGTGGCAAGAATGGTCACATCTCCTCAATGCCCGCAGAAGAAACAGGCACCTGCAGGGACATTTCCTTCTACACAACTCAGGCTGCTGAAGCCACCTCCCGGCCTGCTGACGACACACGTGTGGCCCCTGCCGAGACAGTCCAGCTTCTGGACATTTGCTGTCATGTGGGACCGGCTGCCCTTGTACGTGTCGTCATGGAAGGTATATACTCATCGGCTTTGCTGGACACTGGGTCTCAAGTAACCATTGTGTATCGGCCCTTCTACGATGAACATCTCAAACATCTGCCGCTGCAGTCAGCAGACGCCATGAAGCTGCGGTGACTAAGCCACGAGGATTACCCCATTGACGGCGTAGTGAAGGTTTGCCTGGACATTCCTCAACTGAATACAGGCAAGTATCACCCCATGGAAGTGGAGGTGCTGGTGTGCCCAGAGCCTCAAGAACACCCCAATGCCCCTATCATATTGGGGACCAACAACAACATAGTGCGGGCCATAATTCGTACGTACTTGCGGGAGGCCGGTGAACTACCCCTTTCGTCTCTAGAAAGCTATCCCGTGCTACACGAAGAATGTTGCAACATAGCAGGCCAGGAGGAGCACGGGATTATCTACAACATTGAACGCGGGTTAACTGAGATTTTACCGGGGGGAGTGAAACTCATAACTGCCACATGCTGCTATCCGAAAAGGAATGAAGCCAACCATCTCTTCTCTCTAGAATGTACACCTGAAGATGACGAGCGGCGAGGCTACAAGCTAATGGCTGAAGTGAGAGAATGGACCTCCGAGATGCCAAGGAGAGTCTGGTTGTTTGTCCAGAATATCTCCCCGTATCCCATGCCCCTCAATTATGGTCAAAGTCTAGGGAGAATATACCCTGTCACTCCCATCGAGCAGATAGGAGTGCAAGCAAATACGGCCGCCATACAGCAGGGTTGGCCTTCAACTTTGGAGACTTCACCCTGACTGATGAGTGGAGAGAACGACTAAGGGCCAAACTGGAAGCGAGATGAGAAGTATTCTCAACTAGTGATATGGATGTGGGTTGCAGCCGCAGTGCCCAGCATACCATCTGGTTAAGTGATACTACTCCTTTTCGGGAGGGTCCCCCCGCATAGCCCCTCGGGATGTGGTAGATGTGAGAGACATCCTGCAAGAGATGGAGTAAGCGGGCATAGTCACGGGATCCCGTAGTTCCTATGCATTACCGATTGTGGTGGTGCAGAAGAAAAATGGGTCGGTCCGGTTATGTGTGGATTATCGGACCTTGAACAATCGCACAGTACCCGACCAGTACACTCTTCCCTGGATTGAAGAACTTCTAAATGCGCTATTCGGGAACCAGTGGTTCAGCGTACTGGACCTGAGGTCAGGGTACTATCAAGTCCCAATGAGCGCCGAGGACCAGGAGAAAATGGCCTTTGTGTGTCCCCTTGGATTCTACCAATTCACGCGTATGCCCCAAGGCATATGTGGTGCTCCGGCCACGTTCCAGCGGTTGATGGATAAGACAATTGGGGATATGAATCCTAGGGAATGTCTAGTATACCTGAACAACATCATTGTGTTCGGTAAAACCCTAGAAGAACATGAGGAACGGCTACTAAAAGTACTGGGTCAACAGGGCCAAGAAGGATTGAAGCTATCCTTGGATAAATGTAGGTTCTGTTGCACTTCAGTGACCTACCTGGGCCACATAGTATCTGCAGATGGAATCGCCACCGACCCGGCCAAAATCGAAGCTGTGGTGAACTGGCCCCGACCAGAGAATGTCATGGAATTACGCTCCTTCCTGGGGTTCTGTGGATATTGTCGCCGGTTTGTGGAAGGGTATTCCAGCAAAGCCAAGGTCCTCAACAACAGTCTTAAGATATATCCAGAAGACACCGGTCGGAAAGCTGCATCCACTCAAGCACCCTTTGGCGACAAGTGGACAACCGCCTGTGAAGTGGCGTTTATCGGGTTAAAGAGGAACCTAACCAAGGCACCCGTCCTGGCGTATACCGACCCTGAGAGGCCTTACATTCTGCATGTAGACGCAAGCTTCAACGGACTGGGGGCCGTCTTGCATCAGAAGTATTCGGCTGGACTTCGTCCAATGGCCTACGTCAGCCGCAGCTTGACCCCTAGTGAACAAAACTATCCCATACACAAATTGGAATTTCTAGCTCTAAAAAGGGCTATAGTGGACAAACTCCACAATTACCTATATGGTGTGACTTTCAAAGTACGGGCAGATAACAATCCATTAACGTATATAATCACGTCCACCAAATTGGACGCCACGGGCCACCGATGGCTGGCGGCCTTCTCAAATTACCAGTTCACACTAAAGTACAAACCAGGGCCCCTGAATATCAGTGTTGATGCTCTGTCCTGACGGCCGGTACTGAATACCCTCCCAGACGATGACATCTGGGAAGAAATCCCTGGACCAGGGCTACGCGCTATGTGATCAGCGGTGGCTATCGTGGAAGATAGGATGGCTTTCTCGGAGCTGAGGGTAGCGGATGCCTTCGGATGCCAATCTAAGGCTATTCCAGCCGCTTATCGCCATCCAGAGGGAATGAATATCACTCCTGATAAGGTCATTGTGTGGAAGGACTTGGTACAATACCAAATACGGGATCCTGTGGCCGGTATCATTCGTCAAGCGATTCAACAGGATAAGCCGGAATTACTAAAACATGCTCCCAAGGAAACGGTGGCCATTCTAATGAGAAAAGTGGACAAATTCAAACTCGACAATTGTCTACTCTATTGGGTGGTGCAGAACCATTATCCCCCAGATAGGAAACAGCTGGTTCTACCCCGGAACCTGCAACCTATGGTCCTTTGAGCATTGCATGATGATCATGGTCATCTGGGAGTGGATAAAACGTTCAGGTTGATAAGAGACCGGTTCTTCTGGCCACGCATGAGAGAGTCCGTGGAACTGCACTGCCGGCGATGCTCCAGGTGCATTCAACGGAAGACCCTACCCACCATGGCTGCTCCAATGGCGCACTTAAAAAGCTCCCATGGATCACGTATGCATGGACTTTATTTGTATTGAGCCCGAAGCCCGATGCATCGGCAATGTATTAGTGATTACAGACCACTATTCGGTACGCACAAGCTTTTCCAACCAAAGATCAGAGGGACGTTACCGTAGCCAAAGTATTATGGAAAAAGTACTTTGTTCATTATGGATTGCCCAATCGGCTGCACTCCGACCAAGGCCGGAACTTTGAAAGTAATCTCATCAGGGAAATGCTTAAGCTGCTAAACATCACCAAGTCCCGAATTACTCCCTATCATCCGGAGGGAGACGCTCTGCTGGAGAGGTTCAACCGAACTCTCCTCGACATTTTCGGCACCCTAACGGGCTCTCAGAAGAGCGAGTGGAGTAAACATGTGGAATCCTTGGTGCATGCTTACAACTGCACTCGTCATGAGTCCACCGGGTTCATTCCCTACTTTCTGATATTCGGACGAGAAGCTCGGCTACCAGTAGATATACGTCTGAGGATATCTACCGATGGAGTATCCAATAGGACGTACTTCAAGTACGTACAACGGTTGTAAGACAGCTTACAGAAAGCATTCCAATTAGCAGAGAAAGCCTCCTCTCAATTGAATGCTAGTAATAAACGGCGCTACGACCATAAAGTTCGCCATCGGGAAATTCGTCCTGGAGACGCTGTTCTCCATCGTAATCTAGGGATTCCAGGGAAGCATAAACTCGCTGATCGTTGGAAGGATGGTGTATACGAAGTTGAGTCTCAGATGCCTGGCTTCCCGGTCAATCGTATAAAAGGTTCCAAAGTCCGTGTAAAGGTATGGCATAGAAATCACCTGCTTCCCATTCCTCAAGTAGGAGAAGATGAGCCTGAAATACCAGCTACTCCTCTGGATGGCGAACCGAACTTAACATAGGTTGGTCAAGAGACTGCATCTGCCACCACATCTGATGACCCTATGGAGGGACCCTCTCAAAGGGGCTCCCAGACCCCAAGGGCATCTCCCGGAGGAGCTACGGGTAAAGGGCCCTGTAAACAAACACCAAATAGGGTGGCTCCCATGGTTCTGAATCCACAGAGCCCGTGCTTTGTACCTTTGTGCAGAGACATTAGTCCCCTCAAGGGAAGTGGCTGAGCCTCAGGACTATGTAAATTACTCCCCAGAGGGCGTGCCCAAAGAGCAGCTCCGCCGGAGCCAAAGAGTTAGTCAGCCTCCAATGAGGATGACCTATGATCAATTTGGGGCACCCCATTATGAGGCTCAGCAGTGGGCTCGCAGTAAAGTGAGATCTGTCATAGTGATGTTCAGTGAAATGTATAATCTCATGTAGAGCTGATATGACGTGAGAAGTTGTATACATATGATCTGCATTTTTATTGTGTAAAATATGTGTATGGTAATATTATGTCTCACTGTTCCCAAGCGGGGACATTGGTGTTTTACTGGGGGGAGAATGTGGCCTGGGTCCCTGGTTTGGCTTTTATCTCCGCTGCAGCTTGGGAGAAGGGGGGTTGCTGCGGAGGTCGTCACGCTGCGCGGTGATGTATAGCTGTAACCATTAGTATTGCATTTATGGGGTTTATGGTTATTGCTCACAGTAAAGGTTATTATTGTTATTATTATAATCTGCGGGCTGTTATTAATAGTTCCTGCTCGGGGCTATCCCATACAATTGGGATCCCGTGCAGGTGGAGGCGCTGCCACTCAGTATATTTGTTACACCAGGCTCCCAGTAGCGGAGGCTCAGATCCCTGTGAGCCGACCGGTACCGCCAGCACTAGTAGACCCTTCAAACTAGAGGGAAAGAGGGCTACACACACATACATACACACACACACACGCACACACATATATATATATATATACATATCCATACATACATACTGTGATGTCTCCGTCACAGTGTAGGATCTTGTGTCCCAGATTCAGGCAGGAAACTTTGTATTTCTCTATATGGGGTTTAAAAGGATTAAACATTACACTAACAGGCCCCACCGTCCCTTTAAGTCAAAACAAAATCATAAAATAAACTCCTACTCCTCTTAGGAGACTAACTACACATTCAGCTTCAGCCCTTACTAACTGGATGGACAGCTAAGCTGGTTACCACCCCAAACAGGTGCTATTATAGCTGAACATACATGGTCTCTGAACAGAGCAATAAGGTGTTTCGCTTATCTGTTACTCCAGGGTTTGGAGCAGACGTCCCTGCTTCAGCGTGGCCTCGCGTCCTTCCTTTCTAGGGATGCTCAGCCCCTTGAGAGCTTAGAGAATCTCTCCTCTTAAGGACAGGACATCCCCGCTTCAGCACGGTCTGTCGTCCTTCCTTCTTCCTGGAATTAACAACCCAGGCAGTCCCAGCAGACTCCGTGACCACCATCAGGCGGGCCTAGGGGACTGTGCCAGCTTCACATAGCTGGGGAGAACTATTCTCTGTCCCCCTTCTCTGGGAACAGCTGTCTCTCTCATTGTGTACAGTCTCTTCCTGACTTTTAAAACTCCATGAGCAAATAGGAGCTCAGCCTGCTCAATTAGCCAGCAGCTGCTGCTGGCTTCTCTAGGGAGATTAACTCTCTGTACGTTGGAAAGTCCCATAGCTGCAATATTCCAGCACCTAGAGGACAGTGATGGTATCAAAATACATACAAACACAAACACACACACACATATATATATATATATATATATATATATATATATATATATATATATGCTCATTTGCATGTCATTTCCCAGAATCCCTTGCTGCAGTGGAAGTGCTGTGTGCTGTGTGATGATGGTGAAAGGCGGGGTTGCAGACCTGCCTAAGACATGCAGATGAGCATACAGTTGTATTTACATTTGCATATTTGCTTTGCTGTGGAGGGTTTTTGTCACTTTTTTTACTCACCATAACTTAACTCAGTATATACATACATACATACATACATACATACATACATGCATACATGCATACTCTCAGTGACTGTCACAATATCCTATGGAGAATAAAATTACTCTGCATACTCTGTGTGAGGTACCAAATTGTGGATTCTTACTCGTGACCTCCCGCGGATTTTCTGAGACTCACTGATTTGGAGACAGTCTTGCTGATTTTTAGCATTATCCGTCTCTCATGCGTCAGAGTCGCAATGAAAGTATTCAGCACTTTCCCAATAAAATGATATTTCTTTTTCCAGAACCCTCAAATCTCAGTGATTTCAGTTCTTCGATGATTACATCACAAAGAGCAGCACAAGGTACCACAAACCTACATCGTGATCATGCTAAATTCAGCAGTCAACATGTGGTAACCCAGCACCTGGAATAGAAAGGACGTTCAGCAGTATAAGGTATTCCCGAGTATAACGATCCCCTTCCTTTTTATCATGCATGACTGCTGTCGATCCACTAGATGGCAATATGACCGTATATTTCAGGCCTGCACAACTCGAAACGTGAGAAGGGCCGAACTGCCCTATCTATCTCTCGTACCCCCATCTCTCCCCCTCACCCACACATATAATACTCCCCCTCCACATCAAACACACAATAACCCCCTGCACTCCACACACATCCCACCCCCCCCTGCACCTCACATCCCTCTCCCCCCTGCACCTCACATCATTCACCCCCCTGCACTTACCATCATTCTCCCCCCTGCACCTCCCATCACTCTCCCCCCTGCACCTCCCATCACTCTCCCCTTGCACCTCACATCATTCTCCCCCCTGCACCACCCATAATTCTCCCCCCTGCACCTCCCGTCACTCTCCCACCTGCACCTCACATCACTCTCCCCCCGGCACCTCACATCATTCTCCCCCCCTGCACCTCACATCATTCTCCCCCCTGCACCTCACATCAACCCCCCCTGCACCTCACATCAACCCCCCTGCACCTCACATTAACCCCCCAGCACCTCACATTAACCCCCAGCACCTCACATTAACCCCGCAGCACCTCACATTAACCCCCCAGCACCTCACATTAACCCCCCAGCACCTCACATCAACCCCCCCAGCACCTCACATCAACCCTCCCAGCACGTCACATCAACCCCCCCAGCACCTCACATCAACCCCCCCAGCACCTCACATCAACCCCCCAGCACCTCACATCAACCTCCCCAGTACCTCACATCAACCCCCCCAGCACCTCACATCAACCCCCCCAGTACCTCACATCAACCCCCCCAGCACCTCACATCAACACCCCCTTGCACCTCACATTAACCCCCCTGCACCTCACATTAACCCCCCAGCACCTCACATTAACCCCCCAGTACCTCACATCAACCCCCCAGCATCTCACATCAACACCCCCTTGCACCTCACATTAACCCCCCAGCACCACACATCAACCCCCCCAGCACCTCACATTAACCCCCCAGCACCTTACATTAACCCCCCAGCACCTCACATCAAGCCCCCAGCACCTCACATCAAGCCCCCAGCACCTCACATCAAGCCCCCAGCACCTCACATCAACCCCCCCCCCCAGCACCTCACATCAACCCCCCCTACACCACACATCAAGCCCCCCAGCACCTCACATTAACCCCACAGCACCTCACATTAACCCCCCCTGCACCACACATCAACCCCCCCAGCACCTCACATTAACCCCCCAGCTGGTGACACCGGCGCACGCCTCACACCCATCCCTAAGCCCAGGTCCCCGCTGGTGACGGCGGCGCGCTCCTCACACCCACCCCTAAGCCCAGGTCCCCACTGATGACGGCGGCGCGCGCCTCACACCCATCCCTGAGCCCAGGTCCCCGCTGGTGATGGCGACGCATTCCTCACACCCATCCCTGAGCCCAGGTCCCCGCTGGTGACGGCGGTGCGCGCCTCACACCCATCCCTAAGGCCAGGTCCCCGCTGGTGATGGCGACGCATTCCTCACACCCATCCCTAAGCCCAGGTCCCCGCTGGTGATGGCGACGCATTCCTCACACCCATCCGAGCCCAGGTCCCCGCTGGTGACAGCGGCGCGCGCCTCACACCCATCCCTAAGGCCAGGTCCCCGCTGGTGACGGCGGCGTGTTCCTTACACCCATCCCTGAGCCCAGGTCCCCGCTGGTGACAGCGGCGCGCGCCTCACACCCATCCCTAAGGCCAGGTCCCCGCTGGTGACGGCGGCGTGTTCCTTACACCCATCCCTGAGCCCAGGTCCCCGCTGGTGACGGCGGTGCGCGCCTCACACCCATCCCTGAGCCCAGGTCCCCGCTGGTGACACCGGCGCGTTCCTCACACCCATCCCTAAGGCCAGGTCCCCGCTGTTGACAGCGGCGCGCGCCTCACACCCATCCCTAAGCCCAGGTCCCCGCTGGTGACACCGGCGCGTTCCTTACACTCATCCCTAAGGCCAGGTCCCCGCTGGTGACAGCGGCGCGCGCCTCACACCCATCCCTAAGCCCAGGTCCCCGCTGGTGACACTGGCACGTTCCTTACACCCATCCCTAAGGCCAGGTCCCCGCTGGTGACAGCGGCGCGCGCCTCACACCCATCCCTAAGCCCAGGTCCCCGCTGGTGACAGCGGCGCGCACCTCACACCCATCCCTAAGCCCAGGTCCCCGCTGGTGACACTGGCGCGTTCCTTACACCCATCCCTAAGGCCAGGTCCCCGCTGGTGACAGCGGCGCGCACCTCACACCCATCCCTAAGCCCAGGTCCCCGCTGGTGACACCGGCGCGTTCCTTACACTCATCCCTAAGGCCAGGTCCCCGCTGGTGACAGCGGCGCGCGCCTCACACCCATCCCTAAGCCCAGGTCCCCGCTGGTGACACTGGCACGTTCCTTACACCCATCCCTAAGGCCAGGTCCCCGCTGGTGACAGCGGCGCGCGCCTCACACCCATCCCTAAGCCCAGGTCCCCGCTGGTGACACCGGCGCGTTCCTTACACTCATCCCTAAGGCCAGGTCCCCGCTGGTGACAGCGGCGCGCGCCTCACACCCATCCCTAAGCCCAGGTCCCCGCTGGTGACACTGGCACGTTCCTTACACCCATCCCTAAGGCCAGGTCCCCGCTGGTGACAGCGGCGCGCGCCTCACACCCATCCCTAAGCCCAGGTCCCCGCTGGTGACAGCGGCGCGCACCTCACACCCATCCCTAAGCCCAGGTCCCCGCTGGTGACACTGGCGCGTTCCTTACACCCATCCCTAAGGCCAGGTCCCCGCTGGTGACAGCGGCGCGCACCTCACACCCATCCCTAAGCCCAGGTCCCCATATTTTTCTGAAGACAGTAAAACTGTGTTCAGGACTTGCGACAGAGCGCTGATCACGCCCCCCGGCGGTTCAGCCAATGAGGGCGAACCTGCCGGGTGACGTCATGGCCGCGCCCCCATCACATCCCTCTCTCCCCCATCTTTACCCCTGTAGCTCAGCACAGACCGGGGAACAGAGCTGCAGGCGCGCGTGTAGCGATGACACCAGGCCGTAGCCGTACCTCCTCACAAGCCGGCCCCGGGGTCTCCTCGCTTCCTGACCCTCTTTGTGCTGTGGCGCGTCAGCCAGCAGGGGATACAACTGGGTTGTGTTCCCGTGTGATGACGCAGTCACATGGTGCGCCGGGAGCCAATCAGAGGCAAGATCGCATAGACCAATCGGATAGCACCTACTGTTAACCAATGGGAGCGCAGCATTTTGAAAACCAGGAGGGGGAAAGAAGTGTGTTTGTATTACTGCCGTTCTCTGTGCTCTAACCCCGCAGCTTGGGGGCCGCTTTCTTTTCTTTTATTTATTATTTATTTATTCATGGATAGTTGTAGCATAGAACAGCTTATTCCTGAAGTCAATAAGCGTGATCAAGGCGTACCATGATCGTTACCTGCACGGAAAATTGTGGAAAGAGATTGGCGAAATAATGTCCTTCCAAAGTAAGTAAATATGGAAATAAATGCCTGAATCTTTTATAGAAATACTATCAATGTAATTTAGGGACATTTAAGTGCATTGAAGAAATGTTTAGAATGTTAAATACATTAATTAAGTTAATCATTTAATCATTTGAATATTTACTATAAATAGAATTTGTTCTATACACTTAAAACTGTGTGGAATAGTTGTATTACATTATAGCTCCATGCTTGAACTATAGGGCCCAATTGTGTTACAACAATTTCAAGTATTTATACAATTTGATCTAATATTGTGATTTTTATTTTTAGCCGACGTCTCGCGAAACAAGTGGAAGAATTGACGTGATTCCTTCCGTAGGGAGACGAGAAAACCGAAACCTCCACGCTCTGGTGATGCAAGTACTAGCGCATAGGATCGTTCGTCTTCATGGCCGAACTTCACCATGATGGCGTTCTCGAAAGAGCAAATGACGCCTGCGCGGACTGTCTGTAATCTAGAAAATCCCGTCTGCAGGTGCAAGTTTGGAGGACACTCCGTTCAGCGAGAACCCGCCATCTTCAGAACCCGCCATCTTCAGAACCCGCCCCACCATCATCAGAACCCGCCATCATCAGAACCCGCCATCATCAGAACCCGCCATCTTCAGAACCCGCCATCTTCAGAACCCACCCCACCATCATCAGAACCCCCATAATCAGAACCCGCCATCATCAGAACCCCCATAATCAGAGCCCGCCATAATCAGAACCCGCCATCACCAGAATCCCAATCCAAAAAAAGGAAGCCGCAAACTGAATTTAAAAAACAATTAATTTCTCTAGAAGAAAAAAAAATGTTCTTGATGGCAAATGCATTCAGAGAAATTGCACCTACCAAAATCCTGATGAAGACTAATTTTTTTTAAAGTCTACTGCCAGTAATGAAGACTTTAGATCCTCTAAAGAAATTGGCTTTACAGCATAAAATACCCTTGGCGGTGCTGAATGACGTTCAAGGAAAATATATATTTTTTAATTATAAAGAACTGTAGTGCACACAACTTGAAAATGTTACTATGTATGTATTGTGGTGTCTCAATCACAGTGTAGGATCTTATGTCCCAGATTAAGGCAGGAAACTTAGTATTTCTATATTTGGGGTTTATTTACAGTGTTAAATAATACACTAACAGGCCCACCGTCCCTTTAAGTCAAAACAAATCATAAAATAAACGCCTACTCCTCTTAGGAAACTATGGGGTGGACAACCATCCAGCAGGTCTAGGGGACTGTGCCAGCTTCCACAGCTGGTGAGAACTGTTCTCTGTCCCCCTTCTCTGGGACAGCAGTCTCTCTCCATGTGCTGTCACTTCCTGACTTTTAAAACTCCATGTGCAATCAGGAGTTCAGTAAACACAGAACTTCCCTTATATTACTGCTCAGTACAAGGGGAAAGTGTTATACAACGGCGCTTAAATCTATTATATTAATCTTCAATAAGAAAACATCAAGTGATAATGGTGCATAGAATTGTGCACATGTGTATTTATAATAAAATATAGTGAATAAAGTGATTATAAGTGGAACATCCAATACAAACAAATCAGTGTATTGCAGCTTAAACCCGTGGTGTAGATGGCTTTCCTCAATCCAAAGTATTTCAGATGTCCAGGTTTGGGAAGCGCAGATGTATAATAAAAAAGATAAACACAAGCAAATAGTGCAAATATGTTTTTCAAAGTGTCAATCTTCAATAGATCCTTAGTAAAGAATCCAAAGAAATTTGTACTCACAAATTTCTTAGTATAGACGTGTGCATAAAGGTTTCTTTGCCCTGTAACATCAAGCTTGTCAGCATATACATATACATAGATATACATATACATATACAGAAACCTTAGTGGTCTGAAGCAGAAAAAGGGGACATAGCGCAGACTGATAAAAACTTTATCTTAGAAAAATCAATGATACAATACACTCATATTGTGTAAGATAAAATCAAGCATTTGGATCACAGAACCGACGCCGACTGCATTCAGCTCCCCAAAACCTGGGCATCTGAAATTCCTCCTCAGTAATCTCAGGTTCAAAGTTGAACACGAGATCCAGAGTGTGGCTGTTTACCCCAACTTTGAACTGATCCCAAACGTATAACTGAATATACAGAGCTGTGCGATCCCCAGACGTATAACTGAATATACAGAACGGTGCGATCCCCAGTAGCTCTCTCTGTGTGTTACCAGCGGATAGCTCTCTCTGTATGTTACCAGCGGGTAGCTCTCTCCGTGTGTTACCAGCGGATAGCTCTCTCTGTGTGTTACCAGCGGATAGCTCTCTCTGTGTGTGTTACCAGCGGGTCGCTCTCTCTGTGTGTTACCAGCGGATAGCTCTCTCTGTATGTTACCAGCGGGTCGCTCTCTCTGTATGTTACCAGCGGGTAGCTCTCTCCGTGTGTTACCAGCGGATAGCTCTCTCTGTGTGTTACCAGCGGATAGCTCTCTCTGTGTGTGTTACCAGCGGGTCGCTCTCTCTGTGTGTTACCAGCGGATAGCTCTCTCTGTATGTTACCAGCGGGTCGCTCTCTCTGTATGTTACCAGCGGGTAGCTCTCTCCGTGTGTTACCAGCGGATAGCTCTCTCTGTGTGTTACCAGCGGGTAGCTCTCTCTGTATGTTACCAGCGGATAGCTTTCTCTGTGTGTTACCAGCGGGTAGCTCTCTCCGTGTGTTACCAGCGGATAGCTCTCTCTGTGTGTGTTACCAGCGGGTCGCTCTCTCCGTGTGTTACCAGCGGATAGCTCTCTCTGTATGTTACCAGCGGGTAGCTCTCTCTGTATGTTACCAGCGGGTCGCTCTCTCTGTATGTTACCAGCGGGTAGCTCTCTCTGTGTGTTACCAGCGGGTAGCTCTCTCTGTGTGTTACCAGCGGATAGCTCTCTCTGTGTGTTACCAGCGGATAGCTTTCTCTGTGTGTTACCAGCGGGTCGCTCTCTCCGCGTTTGTTACCAGCAGAAGGTTTAATTGGCCTCTTACTGAGATTATTTGTCTATCATTTTTCCGGGGGAGGGGGGGGGATGTTGTTTTATGAATAGATTCTAATTCCGTAAATTTTTGGGTTAGTATTTCAATTTGTTTTATTTTTTATTTTTTCTTCCGGGAAGCCAGCGCAATCAGTTTGCCTCTGATCACTGATTTATGCGCCTCCCAAGGGGTAAAGGAGGAGATTTCTGGGGTATTATTTATTTCAAAGTATTGGGCCAGCTCCTCTTCAATTAATTGGAAATTTTGTGGGTTCGTCAGTAAAGATTCATTTAGGGACCACAATCTTGCTTTATTTTTAGTAGTAAGACCGTCTAGTTTGGTCATAAGTGTGGAATGGTCTGACCAGGCAGGAGGGACGATTGTTGCTGAAGGAATATTGTCGCTAATTTGTTGGTCTACCAAGATATAGTCTATTCGGGAATAACTATTATGGGTGTAGCCCCCTGTAAACAGCACGGGCTATACCTATCTTCCTTCTACTGTGATAAGCCCTGTAATCATCATGGGTTTCCCCCCCTTCATAGCCCTACCCTGAGTGGTAGATGCAGGCCTGGACTCTGCTGCAGGCGGGAGCAAGAGGGGAGGTTCTGCTGACACCAGGAGGGGAGGGGCTAGCTCTATATTTAGTAGCCAACTCCGGTGAGTAGTGGCTGTTCTTCTTGTGCTTTTCTGCTTGCTGGCTCTTCATTCGAGAGAGTAGTTTAGGAAGAATTCGAGTGAACAATATATCGAGAGTCTAGAGTTGCCGGCTATTATGCCGTGAGCCCCGAATCCTGCGGAACGGTCCAAGGAGTATCAGGAGGCTGCGGTCTCCCCGGCGCAGAGTGCAGAGAGAGAGAGAGAGAGGAACTGAATGATCAGCGTCTATAAGTAGAGCTGATCAAATTATAGACTGGTGGACCAATGCCCTCACCCCGCTGCCAGGGGTGATGGGGGGAGAATTCAAGACCCACCTCGAGGCTAACCTCGGGGGTGGGCCACGGGGTATTGAAGCCCTTGCTCAGTGACTTGGAGGGAAGGAGAGGAAGAAGTATTTGGGCGTCTTTCCGATTGGCAGACACTCATAAAATATCTTAAGACCTATATATAACTTTGAAAAAACATTTTTAGGGTGGTTAGTGCGTCAGTCCATAACCTTATTCAGACCGCGTCTCAGTTTAACAAACTGTCTTTGGTTGCTTCCTGTATTGCAAACAACTCCGCTCTTTCGGAGTGGTCCAGGCCGGCAACCAGACCTCGGACGCCTCCGAATCCTTTTATTAACTTTAAAAAAACCTTTCTGGGGTGGACAACGTGTCAACAGGAAACTTGGATCCAGAACATGTCGCTGCCTGCGGGGTCATCTTAGATAAGTTCTTAGTGAATAGACCGCCCTAATTCTTCATATAGGCTTGACTTTCACTCGCCTTGAAGTTGGGGTATTTTCCCATGCCGGACGCTGTGGTTTGGACGCCGTTGCGGAGCCTCTAGGTCCTCTGGTTCCAGTAGACCGAGTGATCTCAATCTTTCCTCGCCTTCTTCTGGTGAAAGAAAACGTACATTGTTTCCTGGTAGGAGAACAGTAATTTGGACGGGAAGCCCCAGCGATAATGGATTTTATTGTTTCGCAGTGTGTTGTTAATCTGCGCATACATTCTTCGTTTGTTCAGCGTAATTTGGGCCAAATCAGGGAAAATGAGAAGCAAGACATTATCTTGCTCGATTTTTGGAGTGGATCTTGCAGCTCTCAAGATCTCCTTTTTGGTGCGAAAGTAGTGCAAACACGTAATCATGTCCCGTGGCTTTGCTAAATCAAGATTTTTAGGTTAAAGGAGCGTATGAGCTCTGTCCATCTGAAGTTTGTCTGCCAATGTTTCTGGTAGAAGGGATGTGAAAAGCCGGGTAAGATATGTGTCTAATTGGGCATTGTCCACTTCTTCCGGCACTCCTCTGATCCGCAGGTTATTGCGTCTTGACCGATTTTCTGTGTCCTCCAGTTTCTGGAAGATTATTTTAACTTGGGTCTTTAGCTCATGGATTTCCTGGGCCTGGGATTCTTGAGCGTGGACGGTGGTGTCAACCTTTTCTTCCAGGTAGCAATATAGTCTCCTCTAGATGCTATTTCATCTTTGAGACTGCGGTGGATGCTCTGAATCTCAGAGCGAAAGGAGCTCTTGATATCCTGAACAAACACCATCATTTCTTTGCGAGTATGTGGGGTATCCATTTCTTCCTCAGAGTACGGTTCTGGGTCTTCGACAGACGCTTCTTGATCTTTGGTTCCCATACTGTATTTTTTTAAAGAAAAGGGAGGCCTCCCGCGGGGGGGGGGGGGGGCGCCTTTCTTTGTTGTTTGTTGGATGGCATGAATATTATTGGTCAGCGAGTTTTTATTTGTAAATAGAGCTGAGTTTGTTTGGGTGATGCGTGTTTTTAAGTTGAATTAGGCTCCCTCATTACTGAGGTGTCTTGTTCACTCAGACATTGTTTGCAATCTCCGGGAACGTTCAGTAGGAAATAGCTGTGGCTCATGGAGGGAGGCAGCGAGGTCCCCAGATATCAGGGGGGATACCCCTGCACCAGACCCGATATAGGCTTGCGTCTGGTAGACAGACCGGTGCTTTACACGTTGGGCGGTGCCTTCTTGCGGTCCCGGTTTGGAGGGAGTTTAGTCGGGATGGCTGTGAGGGGAGACACAACTACCCTTCTGTTTTCTGTAGGGACTAGCTTCCCAGCAGCCATGCTAGTCTCCGGGGCTCCCCCTTACCTTCCTCCGATCGATGGAGCTTACGGAGGTGAATCAGCTCTGCCGCACCGGTCCGGCGGCCATCTTGAGTCTCCTGAGGGTAGGAAGGGGGGCCTGCTCGCTGCCGAACAGCACCTTTTTTGGGGTAGGAATTGTGTCGTAGTGCCCAGAGTCCTCCGCGTCTGTGTCCCTGTGTTTGCAACTGTTTTTTTTCCCTATTTTCAGGGTGTCCAGATCGGCCTTTTCCCTGCGATCGGCTGAGCTGTGCAGACCTGTGGCCCGGGCCTAACATATATATTCTTAATGTAAACCTCTCCCCCTCCTGACCCTGACTTTTCTAAAGATATATCATTGTGTAAAATTGCCAATATAGTAAAGGACATACAGAACCCCAATAAGCTCATATTGAACCCCCAAAATAACCACAATAAATATATGCGTATATGTGTCAAAGAGGAGTGCTGCTGAGCATGGCAATATATATTTAAAACCAGAGACAGAACATGAAACACAGACAGAGCTCAGTGCACATCCATTAACACAGGACGAAACGCGTAGGGTGTTTGGGATCATTCTATATATTTCATGTGCATATAACAGCTCACGGACATTCGGATCACATTTGGAGCAGAATATATGTAGTGTTCACCAACGGAAAGGAGTCGGAGATTGTCTAGGAGCTCCCTCTGACGTCACAACTCTCGCGAGATTCTAGTTGGAGTGAGGAAGTAATCGGCACTTGGTACACAGAAGCGACGCGTTACTGAGACCAGCAGCACATGGTGGAGTTCCAGGACGCCCGATCTGCTAATATCCGGTTACCGTTGGCGATTGAGTATTACTCATATCTGCTTATGTTCCTGTCACGTTTGTGAGTGCGCATTTTTATACTTACCAGTCCCATATAAATTTTTGTACCTACTACACTATGAGTGCGCCTGTTGTTTTCTTGTTTTTTTCATATAGATATATATATATAATCAAAAAATAAATAGATGATACCGTTCTGTGGCTAACGAAATGCTTTTATTTGTGCGAGCTTTCGAGATACACTGATCTCTTCTTCCGGCGATGTTACAATGAATGAAGCAAGGATAACTTAAAAACAGTGTCTCTTGGAATGTTATCTGTGCTTGTCCTTCCCCCGGTGTGGATGTGTTTTATGGCTAGAGGTGTCAAAGGGTAACTGAAAGCAAGTGAAGAAAGAGTGTGTATGTGTATCAGTGTGAATAAAAATGAATACACAAGGTGTGTGTGTAGAGCACTGTTTATACTGTGGGCTCTCCATTCATTTTTATTCACACTGATACACATACACACTCTTTCTTCACTTGCTTTCAGTTACCCTTTGACACCTCTAGCCATAAAACACATCCACACCGGGGGAAGGAACAGCACAGATAACATTCCAAGAGACACTGTTTTTAAGTTATCCTTGCTTCATTCATTGTAACATCGCCGGAAGAAGAGATCAGTGTATCTCGAAAGCTCGCACAAATAAAAGCATTTCGTTAGCCACAGAACGGTATCATCTATTTATTTTTTGATTATTGAAGCTCGGCTAACACGGTACTGATACCTCTACATATATATATATATAAAGATATCTTTGGAATAAAATGGTCTTTAGTTTAACTCTTTGGCCAAAGTGTCGTTTGATTGTGACAAATCTAATACAGAGTGCTTTTCCTGGTATTGTACAGGTTAATAAGAGCTTCAATCAGACTTAGAACCATGCAACTAATTTTGACAGATTTATTATAAATCATTCTTCCTGGTAATGTACAGGTTATTACGAATCTATATTAGTGTTAGGACCCTTGAGATGTGGTCTGCCTTGGAGGGGCTCAAGGGCTTACAACACTTTGGCCAAAGAGTTAAATTAAAAGACCATTTTATTCCAAAGATATCTTTATATATATATATATATATATATAGGCACTGTACCGTGTATCTGTGTTAATGGATGTGCACTGAGCTCTGTCTGTGTTTCATGTTCTGTCTCTGGTTTTAAACAATATATTAAAGGCTAATCTCTTCCGTTGTGATTAAAATACTGTCTGTATTCTAACCATTGCTTTGGGAATTAGGTGGCGGCCATTTTGTTCTGTCCCTGTACTCAGCAGCTTTCTACCCCCCCCCCCCAAAGTATCAAGGGAAGTGGGTCAGTATTACAATATAATGGTTATATTCCTATGTAGTGCTGCATGTTGCTTAAAGCCGTACAGAGAAATGTTTCAAACACAGCGATTCCCTGCCCCGTAGAGCTTACAATCTAATTCTGGTGCCTGAGGAAAATAAACTGGGATTTGAACTGGGTTCCTCCACCTCAAAGACAGTGACACTCCCCGTCCATTGCAGAGAGCACTGAAGGCCCCATGCAGCTGTGAAGGGGTTAACGGCTATTTATAGCCTCTCTTATCTTTACATGAATCCGCCAGAACAAGGAAGTAGTTTGTGATTAAACAATGCGGGAAACACGCCCGTCATATCGATGCTTTTATTATCTTCTGGCGCTCGCACTTTTATAGCAGCAAACACAGATGGTCAGGCACAGAGATCAAAGGTCAGCGATGTGCACTTGACCCCGTGTGTTGGTTCTGGGTTCGGTTCTGAAACGGATTTTCGTGTTTTGGATCTGCACCCCTTAAAGAGTCTTGTGCGTCCCGGGACTGGGGAGTGTCACCGTCAGACACGTTATATATTCATATGCTTCTCACCCTGACGGAGATTAAGGGGGTCGGGCGGCGTCCCCTCTGTGTCTCGAGATGTAGATGCAAATACAATGTAACATATAGAGATTTAGTTGTCGGAACCAGCACCACGGATCAGGGTGTGTTAGTTGTTAGTTCAGTTGCTGTCCTTCCCTGCAGGGAGACACTGACTGGTTTGCAGACAGGAGATGGGTCAGATCTGAATATTTCCCAGTCCCAAGTAACCAACCAAACCCCAAGAGAGGAACAAGTCTGGACTGGACTGCTTGATTGAGAAGTTACATGGTGGGTGCAAGGACCACGACAGGGGGGGACAGCTGGGACTCCTGTCCGGGCCCGGTCAGTAATGGGGCCTGGTCAGCCTGCTGCAAACCCAGCAACGGAAGCCTCCTGAAAGGTGTCCTCGGAGGGGGCTGTCGAGGCAGCATGCTGTTAGCTGGTGGAAGGGA